>NC_046659.1:123489436-123520378 GCF_010883055.1 Belonocnema kinseyi | reverse complement strand
CTCTCCTTCCCTCATTTCTCACCACTTTTCCCACTTCCTTTCCTCGTTTCCATTAACTCCCCCTACTTCCCCCACCTTTCATTACTCTACTGACCCTATTAGCCAACACTTAAAACTCACTTCTTATCCTGCCCTACTCGCCCTTATGACTAATACCGTCCCCACTCTGCTCCTTATTCGCACACACTCCCCTACTTCTCCTTCTCTTATTTAACCTTATTATTCCTACTCAATCCTAATTTCCTCTAATGTCCCCTACTTTCCGACCCAATATTTCCCCAATTTCTCCTGTGTTCCCTCCCCTCATTGTCTCTTACTTGCCCTACATCTCCTCATCAACTACTCCTACTTTACTTCCAATCACTTTCCTTCAATTCTCTTAATTTCCCTCCCCTCATTTTATCCACTTTTCCTCTCGTCATTTCCCCTCACTTCCCCTAATAACCAAAACCTACTTTTCCCTACTTTTCCCTACCCTAATTTTCCCACTCTTTCCTAGCCTAATTTCCTCACACTTCCCGTCTCAAAATTTCCCTTACTTTTCCTCCTCTCACTTCCTCTACTTTCCACACCCATAATTTGTTCTCGCTTCTGCTGGGAAAAAAGTACAACAGACGGACATAACTGCAAGAAAAAAATTCAAATAATTCTGAGGCACTTACCTAACTCTAACATCAGGTAGAGCAACTGCTTGATTGTACCATGCATCTTTTTGATCACCATAAGTCCACCAGAGTCGATCTGTTTGGTTCTGATGTTTTCCCACTTGAACTAAATAAAGCCCGAGAGAACCACTGTGTGCTCCATATTGATGATAGAAAAATCGAACCTGTTTAGAAAATAGAAATGAATTAAAAAATTTATTTCTTGCTATTACTAACAATAATAAATGCGAAAGCTTACCTGGCATGATTGAAAATAAGGACTTGTAGGATCGCTGCTATATGGTGGAGTCGGATTATATAAAGGGCTACTTATCGTTCCCCGACTACCGTAGTCAGCTCGCTTTGACATATTAACATAAGCAAATGTCCCTGAAACAAAGATTAAAAATACAATATTAAATTAAGAATTTAAAAATATTTATTATATTCATTTAGAAAATTGTATTTGATGTCTAGTAAAAAAACGCTAACTATCTGAATAAACTGACTTTTCATTTAAAAATTTTTCAGATTGAGAAATATTTTTATGAATAACAAAAACTCGCAAACTATTCAAATATTTACATTTATAAAAAAGCCCATCGATTATCTGTACGTTTGTCATATAACTGCATCTTTTATTTCAACCTCTATTTTATTTCTAATTCTGTGTAAGGGCAGGGCGAAATGAAAACATCGTTTTCAAAATTCCCTTTCTTTTCCCTTGTCATTTTCCCCCACCATTAGTATTCACAGACAAGCATTTCAATCTTGTAATATTTTTAATATATAATCTTCTATAAATGGAATAAACCAATAAAATTGGAGATTTAAATTAAAAAATGTAAACCTTTTTTACTTCAACACTAACAGTTCACTTTTCTACCATAAAATATGAATTTCAAATCTAAAAGGACAATTTTTTAACAAAACAGTGGAATTTTCAACAAAATAATTAAGTTTTTAACAAAATACTTGAATCTTCAACCAAATACTCAAATTTTCAAATAGAAACAAATTAAGAATCAAAGAACCTACAAAGATTAATTTTCAACCTGCAAAGATAAGTTTTTAACCAAATCGTCCAATTTTGTATACAAAATGATTCAACTTTAATTAAAAACAGTTCTATTTCCAACAAAATACTTGAATTTTCTAGCCAGGAAGACGAATTTTCAACAAAAAGGTATATTAGTTGATATTTCAATTTCAAAAAAAAAATAAAAATTGTCAAGAAAAGAGATTATTTCTAAACAAAGAATGCAATATTTGATATTTCAACCGAAAAGGATTAAATTTCTACCAAAAAAGATGAATTTAAAAACCAAATCGACGAATTTTCAACAAAAAAGTTTATTTTCAACTGATAATTTGATAGTAGATATTTCAACGAAAAATATATTAATTTGAAATAAAAATCAATTGAATTCAACCAATAAAGACGAAGAATACTTATCAGCCAAACAGTTGTATTTTTGTTCAAAAAATATTAAATTTCTCCTAAAACAGATAAACTTTGAACCCAAAAACCGAATTTTCAAAAAATGGTAAAATTTTCCAAGCCAAGAAAGATTTAAGTTCAATTTTCAACAAAAAGTTAATTTTCTGTTAACCTAAAAAAATAAATTTTGAAACCAGATGGTTGAATTTTGAATGAAAAAAATTAAACTTAAAAAAAAACATTTTCAATCTGAATACTTGAATGTTCAAAAAGGATGAATTCTCAACAAAAAATTTAATATTTGATACTTCAATAAAAAAAAAACGAATTTTCAACGAAACAGTTCAATTTTCAACCAGAGTAGAATTTTCAGCGAAGTGATTTAATTTTCTACCGAAAAGATGAATTTTTAACAAATAATATAAATTTTCAAACAAATAGTCAAATTTTCAAATACAAACAAACTTTGTTAAGAAGGTAAAAAGTTATATTTTCTGTAAAAAATTAATTTTCAACCAAAAAAAGTTTTTTTAACAAATTAGTCAAATTTTAAACCAAAAAGATGAATTTTTCAACCAAAAAAAAACAAGTTTTTAAGAAATAACGATTTTTCAGTCACAAAAGAAAAAGAAGGGTAACCAAAATTGTTTAACATTCAAATCAATAGACGAATTTTTTGTAAAATATTTGAATTTTCAACCTGAAATTAATAATTTACAACAAAATAGTTAATTTTAAACCAGTTTGTTTTGTTTTTAAACAAAAAAGATTAATTTTATACGGATAATGTAATAGTAGATATTAAAACTAAAAAATATTTTAATTAGAAATAAAAACCAGTTACACTCAATAAAAAAATAGGAATTTTCAACAAAATAATTGAATCCTCAACCACAGCAAATTATTTTGCAACCAAGCAGTTGCATTTTTATCCAAAAAATACAACAAATGTCTTTAAAACAGATGATTTTTTAACACAAAAAGGTGAATTTTCTCAAAATAGTTAAATTTTTAAACCGAGAAAGATTTCAATTGAATTTTCAAGAAAACAATGGAATTATCAAATAAAAAGACAACCAAATAACACATCTACAATTTTAAACTAAAAATATAAGCGTTAGGTAGATGAAACTGCAAAAAAATAAAAATAAATATACAGCTAATAAATGCCTAACGAGAATATCAGATCAGGGTCGGCACAAAACTTAATTTTGAACATTCCTAAATTTTTCCCTGACCTGTGGCCACCCTGAATATTTTCAAAAGTACATTGTAAAAGAATCAAGACAAATTATGTATCATTCATCAACGTAAAAAATTTACAGAATGAAATTACATTGTTTTTTCAAAGAATTTAATGTTATATCAATTATTGTACAGTTTAGTATGAAAAATCAGAGAAATACATTCGAATTATAAAACCAGCAAATCAAATGGATATGTTAGAGCATTGTGTGTTTGTCTCTGATTTGTGATAACGCCCTCTATTACGGAATTTACGCGTCGAATTCAACACTAGACTCTCTGGCTAACCAAAATCGTCCGAATCTACTGTGGCTTTGTCAAAAATTTGATTAAAGAGCATTATGCTCTGTAAAAAAATTGTTGATAAAGCCACATTGAAAAAGGAAATTTCGATAGGCCGCCTATTTTCTTTTGGGATATATGTGTCTCCATATTATTAGTTAAAGAAGTATTGACAAATATTGAAAAAGTTTACAAAATCAGAACAGTTTTGTCCAAACGGCGATTATGTTCTATGGAAGAATAAAAAATAAAATAATTAGAAAGGCAGAGCAATGAAAAAAATGCACAGAAAAAATAAGGGTAAAATTGGTTGCAAGTAATTTTTTAGAAGAATAAAGTTTTATTCATACAACTTCGCGTCTTTCAAAATACATGTATTGTCATGGAGGAACAAAAAAATTTTAACCGATATTCGGTTAAAATTTATCCTGTTAAGTTAATTTTTGTCTCAGGTAATTTTTACCTCGGCATCAAGGTGAATTTTAGCCTTCGTTTTTTCTCTGTGATGATGGGAGTACGGATCGAATATATAACAGGAATGAATAAGAAAAATATAAAAGAACCAAAATATTGATTAATAGTAAAAGAGGTCAAGATGGGAGCAGAAAGGTCAAGGGAAGGTCAAGAATCTAGATATAGGGGATTATAAAGATTCAGATCACTTTCCCATGATAGTGAAACTAGTAGGAGAAAAAAGTATTAACATTAAAAAATGAGGAAAGAGAAGGAGCTGGTAAGAATGTGGTGAAAATTCTAAAAAAAGGTAGATTGGGTAATCAGCGGGTGAAAGAGCTTAAGGCGGTTAGAGGAGTGAATGAGAAAGAAAAAAAGAATGGATGCGAAAAGAAATGATATAATTGAGGAAGAAAAGGAAGGAAAAGGAAACGAAAGTCGCTTAGACTAGAAGCGCAAAGATTTATAAGTAATGGTTATGTAATAGAATAAGTAGATTAAGATGCAGATACATTCGCTATTGATCGCTCGCTCACTCGTTCGCCACTTTTTTCACAATATTTCTCACAGAGTGGTTTAAAATACTTCAAACTAGTACTATTGGATGCACGATGCGATGCTCAGAAAATAAAAAAATTTTATTTAAATTTATGACCAGAAATTTCTCACACACTGCAAACATAAAGAAAGGTATCAAAGTAAAAAGAAAATAATAAGGTAGAAAATTTCAAATTACCAGTTGCATTTCGAAAAGTGTGATCATAACTTGGTCCTGTTCTGTCGGTTGGAGTAGGTCCCTGATGAAGAGTCCAATTTAATGGCCTGCCTGGCACATTTTTCCATCCACACCACCCAGTCTCAAAATTACACTTTGCAATTTCCGGAACTTTGTCTATAAATATAAAATTTATATAAAATTTTCGTATTACAAATTTAATTGAAAATCAAGTCGTAAGATTTTAAGAAGAAACGAAATTTACCGCATTCTTGTAACTCGTCTTCCCCATCAGCGCAATCTTGGGTTAAATCACAAACACGTGTTTTATTTAGACAGGATCCATTATTGCAACGAAACATGTCAGGAGTACAAGCTACGTTTCCTGGATTTTCTGCAGAAAATTTAAAGTTATAATTAGATTTTGGTGGGGGGCCTCCAATAATTACGTAAGGCTTTTTTGGGCAGACAAGGGGGGCCACATCATTTTTATGTAAGTTTTCTCTGTACCATTAATACTAAAACATATTCTCATTAACAACTATTTTGACTGTTGAAATTGCTTTTTATAATATTATACACATTATATCATTATTTTCCTTATCCCTGAAAATTGTTGCAATATCTTAAAAATCCGTAAATTCTTTTAAAAATTTTATAATTTCCTTAAAAGTTTTAAAATCACATAAAAGTTCTTTAAAATCCTTTTTATTCCATGGATATTGTACATAATATCTTAGAATCCCTTTGAAACTTCGTTTTTTAATATCTTTTACATAGTTTTGAACAAATTACAAAAACAAAAATCAATGTTTAAAGTATTTTAGAACTTCATACGACAAAAGGAAAACCTTGAACACATTTTGTTGTTAATGAAAAAGATTTTATAAATAAACAAAGTTAAAAATACAGTTTTTTCACACACTGAATGTAATTGTGAGTAAGTAAAAATAGTTTATTAAAATTAGTTCAAATTCGTTATTAACGACCCGAAAATTTAATGGAAAATGACTGTTTTGAGGGCTTAAACCCCATGTTAATCCTTGAAATCGCATTAAATCTTCAACATCCTCAAAAAATCCGTAGAAATCCCTTAAAGCATCTCTTGCAATATATTTAAATCCATTAAAGTCTTTCAAAAACCATTAAAATTATTTCAAAGCTCTTGAAATCATCCAGGGGCGTAGCTACCGCCGTATCAGCCATAGATTCGTGGGCCCCCAAATAAGAATTAATGAATAAAGTTTCTGTTTTTTTCCTAAAAAGCCCCCCGCCCCCAAGAAATTTTGATACAGGGCCCTCTCAGAGCTAGTTACGCCACTGAAATCATCAAAACCCCTTTGTATCTCTTAAAATCCACTAAAAGCCTTTAAAATCCGATTAAATCTTTTGAAATCCCTTGAAATCTTTCGAAATCTTTTTAAATTCCTTTAAATCTTCGAAATCCCATTAAAATCCCCCGGTAGGCTTCAAAATTGGTGAAAATACTTCGATATCGCATGAAGTTCTTTAAAATACTTTTAAGTTTAGTGACTTTATTTGAAATTCAAATTACTTGAAATTTCTAACAATATATTAAAAGCCATTCAAATTTTTCCGAAATCTTTTAAAAATCCTCGAAATTCTTTAAAGTCCTTTGTAATATTCGGATATCCTTTAAGATTCCGTTAAATATTTTGAAATCGGACGAAATCCTTTTAAATCTATGGATATAACTCGGAATCTTACGAATGAAAATGTACTGGAATCTGTTGAAATATAATTTTTTCTCTATAAACCTCTTAAAATCTTCGAAATCCCATTAAAATTCCCTGACATCCTTCAAAATTGCTGAAAATACTTCGGTGTTACATGAAATTCTTAAAAATTCTTTAAAATTCGGTTACTTAGTTTGAATTTTTTTAAATCCCTTTTAATCCCTTAAAATCCATGAAAATTCCTTAATCTCTAAAGATCATTTGAAATTCTTGAAAATTTATGGTATCCATCCGAATCTCTTCAAATACCTTACAATATATTAAAATCCATTGGAATCTTTTAAAGTCATTAGAAATTTTAAAACTCCTTTAAATACTTTATAATATTCGGAATTCCTTCTAAATTCCGTTAAGTATTTGGAAATCTTACGGTATCCTCTGAAATCCGTGGATATACTCTAGATTCTTTTAAAATCTCTTATAATCCTCTGAAATTCAGGGGAATCCTCAAAACACCTTTACATCTTCTAAAATCCGTTAAAATCCTTTGAGCTCTTTAAAAAACTATTGAAATTTCCTGAAATCTGAGATATTTGAGATATGGAAATACCTTCATATCTCTGAAAAAAGTTAAAATCCTTGTGAAATCTATATTGCTATCTTTAAAACCCGTGACAATCCTTCTGAGTCTTTCGAAATTCCTAAGAATATATTAAAATCCATTAAAATTCCTCAAACTCCCTTAAAATCCTTTATAATATTCGTAAATCCTTCTGTCCAAATTTAAATCATTTAAAATATTTACGAATTTTAATCAGAGACTAAATTCTAGCTATAAATCAGTTGCTTTCCCTGAAATCAGTGAATAAACTTTGGAATCTCTCAAAATCTCTTAAAATATTTTGAAATCTGACGAAATCATTTCAAGTCAGTTTTAATTTTTGAAATACCGTTAAAATCCCTTGTTTTTCTTCAAAATTGTTTAAAATACTTCGGTAATACATAAAATCCTTTGAAATCCCGACTTATTTTGAAATATTTCAAATATCTTCAAATCTCTTTAAATCCCTTAAAATCTGCGAAAATCGTTCTTGACTCCATGAAATACCTCAAAGTCCGTTTGAAATTGTACTAGGTAATTTTTTCAAAACACTTTAAACCTTTTAAAACACCTTAAAATTCCTTAAAAATGTGTGAAAATCTTTTAAAATGTCGTTAATGGTGAAAATAAATAATATATTTTTGATATATTGAATAAAAAAATATTATGTAAGAAGGGGCTGGGTCATAAAAATCTTACGAATCCTTAAAGTAGAGAGGGAGCGAGGGGGTCTGCGATTTTTAAAATCATCCTTACATGATTAATAGACGTTTCATAATCAATTTTAGTAATAAAAAAAGAAAATAAGAATTTTTTAATACCTGGAAAACAGTCCACTAAACGAATATTGTCTATAGCAACGCTGGAATTCAAAGCTGGCATTGTTACTTCCAAAATTAATTTGTAAGTTTGACTGATAGCTCCTAAATTGAACGGTATCTGCTCCCATCTGAAAGTATTTTGTAATTTTTATTAATAAATTTATTTATTTAGTATGCAGGACCTAAAGCTGTAACCTTCCAATCTTTTATATGAAAAGCTTGTATATTTCCATCTTTGCTCCATCTGATTAAAGCAAAAATGAAGCCAAAGAAGAACTTTTCAAGTTACTGTTACCTTAATAATACTGCTATTATTATAACATGAAGGAAATTCTAGATGAAGTCAATTTGAATTTCCTTTCTTAAAAATCTCTGTCCTAATTTTATTATGAATTTCTTGTCCTTGTATTTGTATTTCTCAACATTAAAATAATATAAACAATTTTAAGAATCAGAATTCAAATTTGTTTTAGATATTAAGATTTTTTCAAATATTTGTAAAACAATTAAAGATTTCGAATTAAAAGTACTTGCAATTAAAAAATAAAAATTGGAGGCTTTCAAAATCAAAAAATAAAAGAATTATGAAAATTCAACAATTTCCTTAAAAAGGTGCTTTAATTGTATAATTTTTAATCAAAAACATTCCGAATTTAACAATTTTCATTTTTAATTGAAGAATCTTCAAAACTTATTAATTTCAGATAAGAATTCTGAAAATTGGATCATTTGAAATTAAGCGGAATGGAAACTATATTATTTATAATTAAAAGAATTTAAACTCAAATGATTTTAAAGTGAAAGTGTTTGAAATCGAAATTTTTGGGATCAGAAGCTTTAACAATTGAAAAATTGTAGACTCAAATGATGAAAATTGGATAATTTCATCAAAAAGGAGTTGAAATTGTATAATATATAACTTAAATCTTGCAAATTTGGACAACTTTATATTTAATTGAATATTTCCCAAAAATGAAAAATTTTATTTTGAATAAAAAAATATTCAAAAACAGATTAATTTCAGAATAAAATATTAAAAATTGGATCACATGAAATTAAACGAAATCAAATTCTATAATTTCCAATCAACAGCATTTGGAATTAAATCATTTCAATTTGAGAATTTTAAATCAGAAGCTTTCACAATTAAAAACTTTTAGGCCAGTCTTATGAAAATTGGAAAATTTCATTAGAAAGGAGTTGAAATTTTGTAATTTCTAATTCAAAGCGTTCAAAACTGTACAATTAAATTTTACATTAAAGAATCTTCAAAATTAGTTAGTTTCAGATCAGAATTTTTTAAATTGGATCATTCGTTCCAATTTGAACAATTAAAAAAAGTTAACTAATGTTCAAAATTAAACAATTTTTTTTTAATTTAAGAATTTCTTGATTTCAGAGTCGAATTTTGAAAAATGGATCATTTCAAATTAAACGAACTTCAAATTGTATTATTGGTCATTAAAAGCGTTTAAAATTGAATAATTTTTTATTGAAAGTGTTTAAAACTTAAGTTTAGCAATTTGAGATTGAAAACTAAATTGAATGTTTCAAAGTCAAAGCTTATAAGATTATGACATTATAAATTGTTATATAATTTTATATAGAAAACATGAAAAATGAGAACATTTCTACTACGGAATGTTGAAAATTAAACGAATAAGAACTTAATTTCAAGTTGAAAAAATGTGATAACCAAGAATTGTGATATTAAAACATTTTTTACACAAATCGTTTAAAATTTGAATTACTTTAAATAAATTGAAAACGTTTACAAATTAAACTTTTTAAATTGTTTATTGCACATCTCCAAATTCATAATTTTTTATTTTAATTACAAAATTAATATTGTGGAAGAGAAAAATTGAAAATTTAACGTTCAACATGAAAATGCAGAACTCTAAAATTTCAGCTAATCAGAATTCAAGAAATTATTCAATTATTGATTTGACAATTTTAGATTAGATTAGAATTTTTTTCATTCTTGAAATCTTTCAAACAAATACTTTTACATTTTAAATGCTTTATTTATTTAAATTTTCAACTAAAAATCCGATAATTTTAAGATCGTCATGATTCTCTATGGTCCTACTTTTTGAAATTACAAAATTTTCAAAATATTAAAATATATAATTATTAAATATAAAACTGGCTATCAAAAGCTTTAATTTGCAAAATTGTAAAGTTTGAAAGATTTTACAATAAATTATACCGTTATTGTTACTATTTGAAACTGAAGATTTCAATTTAAAATTGGTTAATTATTAAGGTTATTGATTCAAAATGATTATACAATAATAGCAATCAATTTTTGAACATAAACCGAAAATATTTCAGAACAGCCTTTAAAAAAAAGTCCTGGTCATTAAACGTTTTCTCAAAACCTATTGAATGCTTATTTTTAAGAATAAATAATAAAACGCTGATTTTTTAACCTGAAACTTTTAAAATAAAATCATATCAATTGTCTTATTTACTGAAGTAAAGAAACAAAGAAAACGCCAATGCGTATTTAAAACCATAATTAGAAATTGAAATAACATAAATTTTAAAGATAATGAATATGACTAATGAACAGTAAAAAGTAAAAAGTAAAAGTAAACAAACAGTCAAAAAATCACACTTCAAGTGATTAGGGACATAAAAAAAGTGCTTTCACCGTTCAAAATAACCGATTTTTATATATTGTAAACCTTTAAAGTGAAACTTTTGTTAAAAATTAATAATTTAAAATTGTGAATCATAATTTTTTAAATTTAATCATTTTATTCTAAAGGGCAAAGTTAATAACTTGAAAATCAAGAGGAACGACTTCATGTTTGCATTTTATATCCTTATCATGAATTAAATTAAATTTTTTTCAGGAAATAAAACTCTGGAGAATTTATAATTTTATGAAAACAAGCTCCTTTTCATAGATATTTTCGTACAGCTTAATAACGTCGTTTCCGAGTTGGTTCATGCATGAAATTAAAATATGAAATTTTTTAAAAGCAATTAAACTACAAGATACTAGGGGAAAAAATCATAAAATCTGCTCAACCATCCTCAGCAGATTTGGCGATGCAGTTGTGATGAACAGCAAACATATTGTAGGTCAGGATCTTCCCACTTAAGAACTAGAATTCCATTCCGAGTATAAAATATGAACGTCCTATTTTTGTCAATCATGATTCGAACTTGAATTATCTATTTGTTGTCGAAAATCTATTAAACTTTTCTTTTCCAGTAAGCGTCGAAATAAAAATTGAAATGATAAACATATATATTATTTTATCTATTTTACTCATCAGGGAAATTCTAGGGATATCGCAAATCCTCGTTCTTTCAGATTTGGTTGATCTTCTCTCCACTTTCTTTAATTAAAAAGTCTCGGAACTCAAATCAACAACCATAATCACTACAAAACATTCAACGCACCAAAGCTGGTCTGAGGAAAAGGCCTCGAGTGCCCGGCAGGAAAGTAGAAACGAAACTGAAGCGAGAAAACTGGATACCGCCCAGCCAAACCGAGCGAGCCACAAGAACAAAACTGCCGCATTACACCCGCAGTCGCAAGGTCCAAAACAGTAGCAAAACATTACACACTTCGAGGTATTTATTTATTATTTTTAAGAAGTTCTTGATCATATGTTCTAAAGAGTTTTGCACACACAAAAAATTGTATTACACAGTCAGAAATAACTATCTTATGTTAAAATATTTCCTTTTTTCTTGAAAACCATTTAAACTCTCAATTTAGAGAGTGGAAACGAAATGGAAGCGACAAAGCTGGATACCGCCCAGTGAAAACTGATCGCGCCACCATAAAAAGACTGCCGCATTGTACCAGTGGTCGCAAGGTCCCGAGCGACGGACACTAAGAAGAGTTACCGCGTAGAAACAGTAGCGTCAGAGACAAACTCCTAACAATCACAAATTTCATTAACATTCTTCTAGAATACACACAACTGAGTGAACCTTATGAGTCAAATTCAGCATTTACTCTTTCCCCAATTTCATATCTCTTTTCACCATCGTATGTACTGCATTTTGTTAACAAACTTTATAATTGCCTACCTGCTAATTTCGACGTAATTATTTATTATTTTCAAGAAGTTCTTGATGAAGTGTTCTAAATGGTTTTGCACAACAAAAATAATTCTAGTGCATAGTCACAAATAACTATCTTGTATTTAAAATTTTCCTTTTTTTCTTGAAACCCATTTATACTCTACATTTACAGCGATTATTTAAAATTCAAAAGCAGGAAAAAACGTAGCTGAGTTTAGATTAACACAATTTGAAGTGCAAAGTAATTAGACCGGAAGTAACTTTACTGGATTCCGGAGAGAAGGTGACACAGTTCATTACTTGGAGTATCAAGCAGCCTTTAGGTCGCGGAAAAGCAAAGTTGCTGATGCGAGAATTTTAATTAACTTCCTATGTTAGTAGTTGGAGCCTCTATAGCGGTTCTCTATTCGATTATGTTCTGCACCCAGAGAGAAAGTAACAAACTCACTTTGTACGTAAATAATTATAAAATATTGATTAATTTAAAGGAAATTTATATCTAGTCCGGTGGCTAGTGGCCTTTTTTTAAGTGAATTGTGGGAATCGTGTTACAACCTATTTTTTAGGTATATAAACACTCAAACAGCGTTTTTAAGATCGGAGACATACGCATGTTATTAAAAATAAAAAATTCTATTTTCCGGTCAAACTATGCAAAATACTAAATAAGATACAGTCCTTAGACATCTTTTCTTTGCACCATTTGTAATAAGAAGCATACTTTTCGAGACACTTTTTGTTTTAATCATAAAAATCAAAATAAAATTAAAAAAAAAGAATGTGCCTATGTGGTGGGCAGATTTAAGAAATAATATTATAATTAAATATTTTTTAATAAGCTGCAAGAATATTTTTAGCGCCTTCATTAAATTTGTTTGAAAAATTGTTTCATGATTAAAGACGTTTTTTTACATTCATTATGAATTTTTTATATGATTATTACCTTATTTCAGTAACCCAAATTATAAAATAAAATTTGAAATTTTGATTAAAAAAGCATTATTAGCAATATTATTTAATGAAGGAAGGGAGTCCAACGATATAAAAATCTCATTTTTCGATTTTTTCAGTTAACCGTGTTTTCTCAAATCACGACAGTATGCTATGATGTTTTTTATTCAGAATTCATCTCTTTTGATGAAAAATTTTACTATTTGGTTGAAGATTACATTGTTTTGGGAACAATACATATTTTTTTTAATAAACTCTTTTGACTGAAATTCTAACTATTCCATTTTTGGCTGAAAATGAAACTAGTTTTTTGAAAATTTCTTCTTCTTTTTGTTGTTGTTGAAAATCAATTTTTTAACTGAATATTTAACTCTTCCATTTTCGGTTGAAAATTCAACTGTTTTGTAGAAAATGCGTTTTTTGGATAAAAAATTCAAATACTTTGTAGAGAATTTACCTTTCTGTATAGACAAGTTTATTGTTGTCGTAGAAAGCTCAACTATTCAGTTGAGAATTAACTTTTTTTTTGAAAACTCATATTTTCGGGTTAAAAATAGTGTCTTTTTGTAGAGATTTGATCTTCCTCTTTGAAAATTCAATTGTTTCTGTTGAAACTATGTTTTTTTAAATGGAAAATTTTACTATTCGATTAAAACTTCAACGATTTAGTTGAAAGTTTGTCCCTTTTGCTTGAAAGTTCAAGTATTTGATTCATTTGTTGAAAATTAATCTATTAGGTTGAAAATTCATCTTTTTAGGTCGAAAATTAAGAAAATTTGTTTAATATTTAATTATTTTGTGGAAAATTTAAGTATTTTGTTAAAGAGTCATATTATTTGTTTAAAAATTAAACTGCTTTATTAAAAATTCATCTTTTTGTATTGTAAATTGAACTGCTTGGTTGAAGGTAGAGAATCTTTGTGATGAATTTATTTTTGTTAAAGATTCATAATTTCAGTTGAAATATTAACTAGTTTGTTAAAAATTAAATTTTTTCTTATTGAAAATTTACCTATTATGTTAAGTTTTCGTCTTTTTAGATAGAAAATTCGTATTTTTGTCTTGAAAATTAAATTGTTTTTGTTTAAAATCTAATTTTTTTCTACTGGAAATTCAAACACTTGGTAAAAGAAATCATCTCTATAGGTTGAAAATTCAAACTATTTGGTCAAGTGAAACTATTTTGTGTATTTTGTAGAAAATTTAACTCTTTTGTTGAACTTTTGTCTTTTTGGATAGACAATTAGTCCTTTCGGATTAAAAATTCAAATATCTTCTAAAAAATTCATTTTTTTTACTTGAAAATTCTACTATTTCGTTAAACATTCAACTTTTTTGTCGAACTTTAATCTTTTTTGTTTGAAAATTCGACCATTGGTCAAAGATAAATCTTTATAGGTTAAAAGCAGAATCATTTTTAAAATCATTTTTTTTTTTAAATTTAACTGCTTTGTTGAAAATTTAACTTTTTGGATTCAAAATTCATCTTTTTTGGATTAAAAATTGAACTATTTGGTTGAAAGTAGAACTCCTTTGTTAAAAAATTTGGGGAGATTGAAGCTTCAAATAGTGATGATCTGCGAGGAAGAAGAGGAGGGCTGAAAAAAATTTTCAAAACAACGTGGCGTAGTTTTGGAAAGGCCCTGCAGTTGTAAACCACTTGATACTATTTCACTTATAATAGTTTCGTACTACCTTCGGATTTAGAGAGATAGTTTCGAAAATAAAGTTTTTGTATTTGGTCCTAAAAAAATTAAATAACTTTGTGTCAATTGCAGACTATCTTTATTTGAAAAGTGACTCACTTTGCGTGGTCGTTTCCCCAACGTTCAGCTGCAACCCAACTTGTATGATTATAAGTTTCTATAACAAGTCGAATAGTTCCACTTTTCATCTGCACTTGATGCCAGGCTAAATCCAAAAGGCATCTCGACCCTGTTCTTGGGATGGGGATGGACCACAGTTGGCCTTCTTTTCGATTATTGAGCCACAAAAAATGACCTGAAATACAGAAATTTCCATAATGTAATAACAATCCCAGGAAAATTTTACGTCCCGATTATCCCTCTTTTGAGCAAAATGTGACAAGAACCATGCTCCCTCCTCCCACTGGTGTAAAAGATTATTAATAATAAAAGTTGAGAATATTGACTAATTTTTTACTTATTCCAATGCCCCTTAATATATTTGTATAAGTTAAACAATAACTTCTTTATTTTTTTAATTAAATGAAAATATGTAAAGTGGTATTTGAGACCTCAGGTCTATATCAGTGCAAAAATCAAATCGCGCCCATCCTTAAAGGTAGAGCTAAAGATCTAATTAAGTTCAGTGTAAAATATAGGTAGAAGCTCGAAGTTTCTACTATGAAACTTAGATTTTCCCCTGAGGAGGTATAAAATTTAGAAGCATGTTTTCAAGTGAGTCCCTTAAAAGAGTTTTAGAGGAAGGTAGAAAAGAAAATTTAGAAATTAAACGATTTGATTCGGTTTTGGAATGAATTATCCAGCAGGTGCTTTTGAGCGTTTAGTAGTTTAGTGAAGAGCAAAGAAGTTAGTCTTTAGTTTTATTTGAAAAATAAATGCAACTAAATGGATCCATTTAGTAGTAGAGTTTAACAGGATCTCTTTATAATTCTCGAAAAGTTTAAGTTTATAGTTCTCTTTGCTTTCAAAAACAATGGATTTAACTCGAAGGAAGACCTTAAACTGAAGTTTGAAAAAAAAATAAAACAGTTCCATTTACATATACGCGAAATAATAGTAAAGAACTTTATAAATTAGAAGATTAGAAAATTGGAAAAAAAAGGAAATCGAAATAGTAATTAAAATACTAGCCACCCTGGTGGACAAAAAAATTTACAAGAAAGTACATGATTTCCACGAAAGTAGAAATATTAGGAAACTGTACTTAAAATTATATTGAAAATACTGGTAGTTGATTGTAAAAATGTGCACATTTAAATAAAAGAACTTAAAATTTTAAAAGTGATACTTTTAGAATCCGCATCAATGTTTAGACTTGTACTTTACTGTTACTTTTTCTAGGGCACATAATATATCAGTTTCTACAAGAAACTACATTTCTTTAAATATTTTACTTTTACCAAGAATTTTTTCTAATATAATAAATCACAGATCCAGCATCTATTTCAGTTATGCAATTTTTTTTAAAATAAAATTTTATCTAGATATCTACATTTATCAAGCGCAATTTCAAATCCGAGATGTTAATTATTTTGCACAAAAAAATTATGTTAATTAATTCACTATTGCATTAATAATATAAGCGATGAGTTTGATTAAATTATAATTATATTAATTTCTAGAAATGCAACTAACTTCAAAACCATATCAGATCAAGAGTGATTACTTTAAAAAAATATGATTTCGAGATCAAGTTTTCAGGATTTTTAAAGATCTTTAAAAGTTTTAATAAAATAAAAAAGTTTTCTTATGGTAGCTAGGAAAAATTGAAATGATATGTCATTTTGAATAGGATATTTAAACAGATTCAAAAAGTTTAGGAAAAAGATTTTCAGACGCTTTTTTTATTTTGCAGGATTTATGAAAAATTGTAGAGGAAATTCGAGTTTCAAGATAATAAAAACATTTTAATTAGATTCGTGGAAAAATTCTTAGATTTTTTTTTCAAACAAATTTTTAATGGAATATTTAAAAATGTTTTAAAATTAATTTTCATGTATAAACTAATGTTTTTAGCTTAAAATTGCTTAAAATGATATCATTTTTTTAAATTTATATGTTTTTTCATTCATTTTTCAATTTATAGCACTGAAAATGATAGTGTGGATTTCTATTTTTTGAAACCATTGAACTGTACAATGTACAAAAGTTAAAAAAATTTAATTTTGCCGTTTAACGGCTTTCAGTGACACAATTTTCAAATAAAAAGTATGGAAAGTT
Source organism: Belonocnema kinseyi (assembly GCF_010883055.1). Lineage (NCBI taxonomy): Eukaryota > Metazoa > Arthropoda > Insecta > Hymenoptera > Cynipidae > Belonocnema > Belonocnema kinseyi. The sequence continues at coordinate 123,503,549 of NC_046659.1, read as the reverse complement.
TTTTTTTTAATTTTAAAGCCTTAATTTTAAAAGTTGTCAATTCACAAGTATTCCATTTTGAGGGTTTTAATTTGCAGTTAAGTTTTTATAACTTTATCCTCAGTTGAAAAATGTTTATCTTTAAGAGGTTGATTCTTTTAATTGAATTCCCATGTTCAATTCATTTTGAATTGCTCAATTTTTATTTGCAGCCAAAAAGTTGTTCTTTTTCGAGCTAGGATGGGAAATATTAAGAACATTGCTATCCATACATTTGAGAAAAATTAATTGCAATATTCTTGTTATTTTTTAAAAATTCTTTTGCGAAATTAAAACTATAACAAAATACTAGATTCTTGTAATAATTGGTTTCAGATTTTTGTATAAACATTTTCACTAGGGTATTCTGCAATTACATAAAATTTCCTATATTTTTGATTTATATTTATAATTTCTCAAATCTAGTTTGAATTTTTTTATTTATCATTACGTTTCTTGCAAGGAAATATTTGTGATAAATATTCTATGGAGATAACGATAAGAAAGTACATATCCGATTGTCTGTTAAAGACTTTGCATATCTAATTCATCAAACTTTGGGTTAAACTGTGTAAACCAGGCATGAAAAAAGCACTTACAAATAGAATTGACGAAGTTTTTTTTTTGTTTGTTGGATACATTTTTCCACTAGAGCATTCTGCAATTACATAAAATTTCCTATATTTTATTATTTATAATTTTTAAAACCTAGTTTGAATTTTTTATTTTTGCATTTATTATTGCGTTTCTCGCAAGGAAATATTTGGGATGAGTATCCCATTAGAAGTAAGAGAATACATATCCGACCATCTGTGAATCACTTTGCATAGTTAATCAATGCAACTTTGGGTTAAACTGTGTAAACAAGGCATGAAACAAAGCACTTACAAATTGAATTGACGAAGGGTTGATTATGAAACAATGAACTTAGTACACCATTGCTCCCTTCAACGAGTTTCACAAAAAGTTCCAAAAATATACATATTTGTTAAAAAGTTTATTGGTACAAAATACCGAATTAAAAAGAAAATGTTTAAAAACAATCTATTATTAAAATAAACTAAAAAAAATACAAAATGTCCTCTCAAAAGGGGGCTTGCAATAATAGCAATATGACCGAAACTTAAAGTTTGGGGCGTAAATATTGAACATTACATTTTTATGAAAAAGACATTTTCATATTTTGAGGCCCGCGCTTTTATTTTAGGTTAAATTATTATTTCAAGCTCACCCCTTTCAGAAAAAATTATTTTGTTTCATTTTAGTATATTTTAATAGAAGCTTGTTTCATTTTTTTCAAGTTAATTGCGAACATCCCCTCTCCCATTTTTCGAGGTGCAGAAAAATTTTTATTTTTGGACAAAGAAGATCCACGTTTTTGAATTTAAAATTAGCTTTCGGGAGATCATTATAATTTGTTGGGTAGTCTCAAACAAATAATTTCTGCAAAATGACTGAAATAAAAAATTGCTGAAACCATTTTTATTTGTTTAATTTTCTTCTTACGAACTCATTAAGAGGATAACTTATTTGACATCTAATCCAACAATTAGTTAATGGTAAGAAGACTAATATTTTCTTCAAGAATTTACCATTTGTTTAAACAATTAAATATTATTAAATGTAACTTTTTCGTAAAAATAGGTAGAAAATTGTATTTTTTCCTAATTTGGTTCACTTCGTTGCTTATTATTAATTGTTTAAATAATTTTTTAAAAAATCTGTGAAATGTAACTTTTCTGCATATAATGTAGCTTGTCATTGTTAAATGCAACATTTTTTGTCGAAACCATTATCCAATTGTTTGATAAATTTATGAAAGATCAATTTTACATTTTGAATCAATTTGGTTAAGTGTGTCGCATATCGTTAAATAATTAATATTTGTTTGAATTATTTGTTTACATTTATCAAGAAAAATTGCAAACAAAAAATGATTTGTGTGATTTGAAGCAAAATATTAAAGAAATAATTTTAGAACGACAAAATTGAATGTAATTTTTACAGAATGAAATCTTGCTAAAAACTTCAAGTTTTCATGATCAATGTAAAAAAATTATTCAAGAAATATCGTTCATTCAAAGAATTTTGTAACATTAAAATATTCAATAATAAGCGACATACTTAATTAAATTTAGAAGAAAATCATATTTTTTATCAAATTTATTTAAAAATTTACAAGTAATATTCAATAAATTGTTTAAACAATTGTATAATAGTTTTAACAATAAATATTTTTATTAAAAATGACAAATTAAAGCATTAATTCCAAAAAAGTTAAATTTTAAACATTTATTTCAGACAATGATTGTTTAAATAAAAATGTATACAAATACCAATTTGCTACAGGTCGAAGTTAACGTAATTAAAATTAAACTAGAGTTTTATACCTCTTTTGAAGAATAAGTTACAATTGAATAATAATTGATTGTTTAAAAAATTGGTAAATGCTTAAAACAAAGATCAGTCTTCTCATGAATGACTAATTTTCCGATGAACGTAAAACGGACATTGCTTAAACTAAATCTTTTTGTAGATGTCAATGAAACAGGTAATCCTGGTGATTATGCCGAACAATGCAAAAAAATAAAACCTGTTCAAAATTTGATACTGCAGAATATTCTAAGTGACATGTCTATTGCACAGTTTGAATTTTAGTCTGAATATATTGCTGTGCACTTGTCACTAATTGTGTACTTTTTATTTTCTTCAACTAATGCCTATTTCTTTTTAATTAATTTTGGATGAATTATCATCTTAGTTATTTTGATTTTTCAATTATAAAATTAGGAAAGGGAAAAAATTAACTTTGCAGGTAACTTAAAGTAACTTTATCAGGTAACGGTAACTAGTTAACCGAAAGGGAATGTTTCTTAAAAATAGAAAGAGGAAGAATTCTTTCAAATTTGTCTTCAGGAAACGTACTAAATGTTTCATAAGTTCGTAAATGTTACGCCCATCTCACCTTAAATTAGCAATCTAGTTTGAGCCCCCCACACCACTACATGGTTTCTCCTTTCTCAACAGAAATGCTGCCGCCGAGCCTGGTCAACAGGAGTATTTTGTACCTAATTTGGTCATTAAAATGCGTAACGTAAATTTTTTTTCATTTAGCACTTGATAATTTACAAATATAATATTCGAAATTTGAAAAATATAGCGATTCCAACGATATATTATTTAAGTTAAAAGGTTAAAAAATTAAAGAATAAGTTTTCAAGTTTATCGAAAATTTTCAGTTCAGTCCAATTTTTCTATATTCACAAATGACAATTCGATTTCTAAACTACATAATTGAATACTAGGAACTTGTATTAAATAAAATGTACATAATTTTTGCACGCTCAGTTCGGATTCGTTCAATTTTTTAAACTAAAGAACATTTAATTAACAAATGTAACTAAAGTGCAGGTACTGGTAACTGCGAGTGATGTTCCTGCATTTGTAAATTAAATTTTTTTATGTGAATCCTTTACATTCTTCTTTCTATGTGTTAAATTGTATTTTTAATTAACTTTCATACAAAAATTCATTTCATACATGATAGTATCCCAGGCAGAAAGGTTATAAATAGTGGGAAATGTTACGTATAATTTTCATTTGTTTTATTCATTTTTTGTGTAAAACAAAAAACACAATTTTTAAGGAAAATTGTTAAAAGGATAATTTGGAGCTGTGTGATTGGCTAAGCAATAAACATAATTTATTATGTTTGTTAATGACTTTCTAGATTAGATTAGGAATGAGACTATTCACACTTTTGCACAGCGAGTGCAAAATTATTTAAGAATGATTTTTAAAAACGCCATTGTTTAAGAAATAAACTAAACTTATGATGTTAGTTAATAAGTTTTCAAATGTGACCGAATTTTAGCATCCGGAAGTTCCCCCAGTTAAGTAAAATATACTCAGACTCCAAAGAAACGAGAAGTTCGGAAATCAAGAACTCCTAATATACTACCGTGAAAGGGGCTCCCACTCCTGCGACATTTAGATCTCGGGTGTAATCTGTGAGAGAGCACACAGGCCTACTAATTGCACGCGCTCATCCAATTCAAGGCAGCGCTCACTCCCACGCGCCGAACTCCCGAATAGGCCAGTGATAGAGGGAAAAAATTCCGCTTGCTTCTTTGGAGTCGGAACGCTTGTATCTGTGGAGCAGTCGTGTCTTTGGAGCTCGTATCATTAGAGTTCGAGTGTATTGCACCAATAAACTTGAACATTTATTCTCTAATTTTCAACTTCTCAAGTTAAATTACGAAGTGACAAATTTGCAAAATTTTATATTCCACATGTAAGTCCTAATTAAGTACGCAGAATTCCCGCTAGCCAAGCTCGGTGACAGCAGTTTGGTTGAGTAAAGGACAGCCCCATAGTGGGGAACCTTACGCAGGTATCTGGGATCCCATTGCAATCGCTCCCGTAGTTCGTGGACGGCCCCTAACTCAACTTACCATTTCTGTCATTGCTAGCGTCAGTCGTGGGTCCTAATTGAGTGGGGACAGGTGGTTTAGTGAGTTTGAAACCATCAGTTTCATTCCAGGCCCAATCACAAGGTTCCTCGAAATCACAATGCCCCAGAAAGGGCGGCGATTGTGCGGCATTGAGGACCATTCTCTGCAAGTCCTTGATACCTCGAGGCACCCTCGAACTCCATTGCTCCTGATCGCAGTAAACGCTGACGATGCAGTAAAAAGTCAAAACTACTTTCGATAAAAAAACACTGCCCCTGCGACCTGGGAGGTAGCACGAACTCAAAATTGTAATCACCGCCGACCCCACTTTAATCATTACTCCAATTATTCTATTTATTCAGATCATGGCAACACCCTCAGAATTTACAAGCCAACTAAGCAAATATCCTTCTAAAGTTGATGGCTGACTCCTGTTGTCATCGCGAACACATTTTCATTAAACATCTGAGCCCTTTCAATCTGCTGCTATGGTTCTATGAAATTGCCCAGTGATTGACTTTGCCCCTAAATTGATTTAACATCGTATATTGACGTCCTTGTCAGGTAATGCTTGATGGCCTTGTTGTTCTTCATGCATATCTAAAACATAGATAATTATATTCTAATTAAATTTCCAGTCATGATTAAAAAATTGATTTATACTTTACATGCTAGAGGGCCGTTCAAAAAACTACGTCACACTACCAGGGAGGTTCGGGGAGAGGGGGACAGGTTTTGTGATGAATAAAAGTAACAATGTTTTTAAATGTTCAAAAAAATCAAAATAGGAGATTTTCTCGAATTCCCGCTTGGGAAATGCTATTTTGGAACCCAGGCGGGAAACAGTAAAACTGATCGATTTCAAGATCAGAATATGTAATGTCATTTAATTTCATGTCATGCTATGTTATGTTATGTTACGTTAGTGATGTTCGTTGAAAATGATTAGTATATTTTTGTAATGTATTAGATTTGGAAGATCCTTAACCATTTTTCTACAGCTTTAAGTTATTTTGGCGTATTTTTAAACAAAAATCATTAAAATTTATAGGCAATAATTTTTATTTGAAATAATTAAAAAAATTAAAATATTTATTCAAACACCAGATTTCAAAGAAGTTTAATAAATTTAGAAACAATTAGGTTACGCAGTTGTTTCACATTGGAAGGTGGTATTTTCAAACAAAAATTATTCTAATTATAATAAAATTTAGAATCTTTTAGCAATTTTTGAATATGTCAGTGTTTAAAGTTGGAAATTGGTATTTTTAATTAAAAAATGTATATATTTCAAAATTTTTAAAGAAGATTCATATTGGTATTTTTATTTATAAAAAACATACGGTTTTTGTAAGATTACCGTTCAATCATCGAAATTCACCGTTTTTGCACAATTTTTGGTTAAGTTGCTGTTTTTTACTGAAAATCTCTTATTTAACAAAAAGAAATCATTTTACTTCAAAAATGAAATTTACAATTTTGAACAACTAAAAAATGATTTAATAAGACTGAATTCAAGGTATCAATTTTTATAAATAATGAAAAATATTATTCTTGATTATATTTAATATTATCTTCGACAATATATACTACGGAGTTCAAAAATTTTGGTTTTATTGTTAATTTTGTATTTTAATTTAAAACTTGTTTGTGACAAAGAAAATAATCGCGCGCGTGTTTGTTTTCCTAGTTGAATTAAAATTTTAATTAAAATCCATAAAAATAATTCGAATACAATGAAAATAAATACGAGTTCCCTAAAGGTATTCGATTTGAACATGTCAGTGTGACAGCAGTTTAATACTATCGACATGCATCGTGTAGCTTTATAAGGAAATTTATTCTATAATAGCCTGTGGATGAGCGACGAGTCGATTTGCTGTGGAGCCGGTAGGAAGCCGCGTGACTGGCGGAAATAGTATAACTGTTTCTCCGATATTTCTTAATTTCCGGTCTGTTAGACATTGCAGTGAGAATCATTAAATGAGATGGATTGTAAAATTACGCTCAGATTTGTTGTGAGTGATACAAGCGTTAACATTTTCAACAAAATAGTTGAATTTTTAACTAACTAGTTGAATTTACAAACGTACAAAGATAAATTTATAACAAAATAATCAAATTTTAAATAAAAAAGATTAAAATTAAACCGAAAATCAAACAGTTGAATTTTCAATAAAAAACGAAAATTTTTTTACAATACGTTGGAATATTCAACCAAAAAAGTTAAATTTTAAAATATGAAAGAAAAATTTTCAACCAAATATGTAGTTGAATTTTCAAGAAATAAAAGAATATTAATTTTAGACCACATAGTTGCATTTAGATCCAAACATTTAAACTTTCAAGCAAAACAGAGAAATTTTCATTAAAATAGTTGAATTTTTAACGAAATAGTTGAATTTTCAACCTGCTATGATAAATTTTAAACCAAATAGTCGAATTTAAAAAAAATTAACTTTAACCAAACAACAAATCATTGAAATGCCAAGCAAATAGGGGAATTTTTTTAAATACCTTATAAGTTTCAATCAGAAAAATTAAATTTTGAACCAAGAAGGAGGATTTTTTCAACCATACAGTTGAAAGATGAATTTTCAGTGAAGCCGTTTTCTACCAAAGAAGATCAATTTATAAGCAAGTGGTACGAATTTTATAAAAGAAAAATATTCCACGAAATAGTTGAATTTACGAAAGAAGATGACTTTTTTGAACAGTCATTGCATTTTCAACTCACAACAATTCATTTTCAACAAATTAGCTCGATTTAATTTAAAAAACTATTTACCAAAGAAAAAGTTGCATTTGCAACAAAACAGTCGAACTTCCAAGCGAAAGGGACCAATTTTCAATCAATCAGTTGATATTTTAACCAACATTTTCAAACTACAAATATGATTTTAAAACCCATTAGTCGAATTCTTAAACAAATAATATTGAAATTGTACCAAAAATAGTTGAATTTTGAACGAAATAGTTTAATTTTCAAGCCAAGAAGACAATTTCTTTAGAAGACAGTTAAATTTTTAATGCAAAAAGAATGCATTTTTAATTAAATAATTAAATCTTTAACAAAATATTTAAAAAATAATCGAATTTTACCAAAATGATGAATTCTCTACAAAACAACTGAATTTCCTGCAAAAATAATATAATTTTTTTGCCCAAACAAAAGAATTTTTAACAAAATAGCTGAATTTTAAAATCAAAAAGGTTAATTTTCTAGATAATAGTAGAATTTTAACCTTAAAATAGGAATTTTGAACAAAAAATATTATTTTTAATTAAAAATAAAATAGATAACTTTGCACTTTAAAAAATTAATTAAAAGGAAAAGAATTTTCCAAAATATAGTTCAATTTTCAGCCACAGACATGGTCCTTTAAATAATAAGATGATATTTTAACAAAGAAATTTAATCTGTAACCACGCAGTTGCATTTTTAATCCAGAAGATCAATTTTCTTCCAAAAATGACGACTTTACAACACACACACAAATTTTGAAACATAAAAAAGCAATTTTCAACTATAAATAGAATAGTTAAATTTTTCGTAAAAAAATTAATCAAATGAATCCGTAACGAAGTTTCGCTCGCAAGATAGAGCGCGCCTATGACGCACGATTGTTGGTTCTCGCGCTTCGCACTCGATGATGTATTTACCGCGCGCTACGCACTCGGACTTTGTCTTTTTCTCACATTCGTGCATTCGCATATTCGCGCTCAGTCTTTGTATTTCTCCCACATTCGTGCACAGACCTTTCAAAATTAAAGATCAACGAATCGACAATTGTAATTTTACGATTGTGAACTCTCTTTTGTTAAAGCTCTTCCGGCTTTAGCGAACACATTCTCATCACGTATCTCGTGCTTCGCACTCAGTTTGGCCCCAGATGTCAAATTTTCTACATTATGGTCAACACTTTTATATCAAATACAATACATTTTCTATGTACCTCTGCCTAGGATTGGGTATTTAGATTTTGAAAAACAAAGTACAAATTCTATTTATCATGATGACTTTAATATTTTGTTTTAAATTTTATTATTATCTGTGCTGAAACATGTACCAATTTATTAAATTTATATAATTGTAATTCATAACATGCATGGAAATTGAAACATTCTTATTCGTATTGCCTTGTTTTTGTAATTTCCTTTATATTTTTAATCTTGTTTTTCACGATTAAAAAAAACTACGCTTCCTATAAAAAAATATTAATCAAAAATTTGTAACCCTTTTTTGGTTGAATAAATTTTGTCTCACCTATTCTCGTTGCTTTTATCGTTGGACTCAAATATAATTTCTTTATTTTCCATGTTGTTTTTAAAAATAAAACAAGAATTACTTATCCTTTAAAAAAGTATTGCCTGCAGAATTTTCTATTCTTTTTTAGGTTCACAATTTTTGTAAATACATGTCTTTTCGTATCTTGCTTTGTTTCTCACGAAATGGAGTTATTGCTATTTCATTTTTGTTTGCGATAAAAATGTTAATTTTCGAATTTTTAAATCAAAATTCAAAAAGTTGCTTAGACGGCCTTGTAGGGCCTTGAAAAAGTAACGTTTCTTTATCTTGACTTTTTCCCATATCACGCTTGTTTGACTTCAAATGTTCATTTTCATTTGGTTTTTTGGAGGTCGAAAATGCTGTAACTTCGCTAATTTTTATTTTGTCAAAAAAAAATAATAGGGATAAATTGTTTGTATTTTGATCTACTATAAATAGCTGTCAAAAAATTTTTCAAATATTAAAAAAAGTGGTCTCAAAAATTTTTTAAATCCTCTAACTTTTTAAAATTTCTTCAAAAAAAGCTGAATAAGGAACTCGTCCTTTCTTTTTATATCCTTATAAAGTGTGGCAAAGGGGAATCCAATCGAATAATTCCTTAAAATATTACTGTATTTACAACTACAACAACGACGATGGACATACGACGATGGACATACACCGACGTAAAAACTATTTTTTCTGACTTAGCGGGTCTCAACAAGTCGACATTTGATGGAATCCGCGAAAGTCATTTTTCACATAAAACCAATACCTTCTTATTAGAATGAGAATGTAAAAATATAATCATAGACTTTTTAATTAAAAACAATTCACTTTCAATTGAAAATAGTTGGATTTTTTATTGGTTCTATTAATTCAGTTCGCATTCAGACGAATAAATAAGAAAAAGAGGAAGTTTATTGAAAATAGGTAAAAAAATAAGAAATCTCGAAAAGAGGAGGAAAAAAGGTACCAAGAAAAAGAGTGTGAAGTCTTATTTAGATCCTTTACTTGTAAAGTAATTTTACTAATTTTAATTTTTTCAAACATGCAAAAAAATCCCAGGTTCGAATTGACCGTCGGCCCACGGTGGGTCCAACTTTGTGCGCCACTGGTTAGACCAACCGGCTAAATAATAACGGTCAACCGCCTTTAGCTTCTCTAGGTCGGTCCGACATTTTGTCCCAAATATGGGTCATCTATTAAGATGTCGGCCCAACCCTTGACAACAATTAATTTGAAAATACAATTGATACAATTAAAAAATTTAAACAATTAATTAGTTAATGAGATTTAATTTTTAACAGCAATAATTTTTTAAAAACTTATTTTTGAATTGATTATTATATAATCTTCATTTTTTATCATTATAAAATACATAATTCGCACAAAAGGTTACTTGCACATATAATCACATGCTTAAATGCTTTGAAAAATTGCACTTGCCGATGATTCGAGCCCTACCTAAACTACCTAAATTAGTGTATTTTACGACGTACTCTAACCACTTCGCTATCGAAGCACTTAAAGTTTGGGAAAAAAACTCTGCCGAATAATTTTACGCTCCAGGTGCTCCTTAACATACAAATTGTTGAAATCGCCTAGGTTTTATACAGTAACATGAGTTAAAGATGTTCCAATATTATATAATTAACAAAAATTATATAATGAAATAATTTGTTGAAAGAATGTCTTGTACGATTTTCCATAATTTGAAGTTTTTAAGTTATATTGAAAGAAATTTTGATAAAAGCAACATGATGATGAAGAAATTTCTTCTTGACATTATTATTATTGAAATTGCAAATAAATTAAAAAAAAAACAAATACATTAATCAGGAATTTTGCCTCATAAAATCTACTACAGTTTATCAGATTGTCGTCCAAAGTTGGCCCCGCCGGTGAACCTTGCCACAGCATTGGTACGTTTATGGCACCTTGAAAACACTTTAGTCGGTCCAACTCTGGTTACCGCATATCGGTGACCAAAGCAGGACCAACTTTAGGCCGATAGTCAAGCTCTAGCATCCGACCGAATTTCGCACCTGTGATTGTTTATTATATTTATAATTTTACTATGCGATGTCACATTCAGCGTTAGCCCCTCTTCCTCTCTCCTACGTCACAAGTCGTCAAATAATGTGAGGGGTGTTTTATCTACGCAATATTTTATTGCAAAAAGAGCAATTATTTTTAATGTCTGTTTATCATGACTGCGTCTATGTTTAGAAGAATCATTAAGGACCTCACTTTTATCCGAATTTTTCGTAGCAAAAGACCCCCTTTTCTTATTTGTCTCCACCTACGCGTGCACTTACCTTTATGGAATTCGATAAATTGAAACGAGTTGGGTTCAACGGCGCGAAAAAAAATCAGAACCCTCATGGTTTCGGCGTGAAGCGGACACCCAAATGGCAAAGAAAGAACGAAAACCTATTTAAAAAATTAGTTAGAAGAGAATTTTTTTTCGGAAGGGGTACAAAATCAACTCTGTTTTGTAATGTAAACAATTAAAATTACATTTTTCATAAATACTTTAATTTTTAGAATTTTTGTTATAAATTATATTTTTTGCGGATTTTAGTCCCTAATTTTCCCCTGTTTTTGGAAAAAATTCTTAACAACTGTGGAAGTAGAAGATTTTTTCCTGATACTTAAAACTTTTCAGTGACAAAATGAACTAGAAAAAAATTGCCGAAACCTGGGAATCAAAATTATAAATACAGCGAATTTCAAAATTGTTAATTTGAGTATTTTAATCAATTATCTTTTTATCTTGCGGCTTAAACATTTTTTTAAGGACGTGTGGATTGTTTAAGCATATAAATGCACTAGAAAAAAATATCAAGATTCATGAATTGAAATTAAAAGTTTAGGATAATTTTTTTGGTATTTGATAGAACTATTTTCTTCTCTTGGGATTGTATCATTTTTTCTAGCCTATGTAGAATTTTCAGGCATAGAAATATACCAGAAAATTCTAAAATAATTCTATTATATCAAATTCCAAATTTGGAAAATTTTCACTAATTTTAATTTCGACGCCTTAATCTTATCGATTTTTTACATTCTCGTCATTTATGATTGAGAAAGTATTAGAATTGTCGAAAATTTGACATCGCACTTTTTCAACGGATCTCCACGTTTCGAGACCCCCTGACTCCGAAAATCAGGTTTTCACGGTGGCGTCTGTCTGTCCGTCCGTCCGTCCCTCCGTAAACACGATAACTTTCGAAAAAATAAACGAATCAAATTCATCTTTGGCACACTTTTTTTAGGTCCTAAAAAAAGGTCGAGTTCGTGAACCAGCCATTTTTGATAAAAATCCAAAAAGTGAGCGCATTTTGAAAATTTTTGATACAACTTTTTTATGAATTTGAAAATTCTATGTACGGATATTTATAGTATTAAAAAGAATAAACAATTTATCCTTATGACTTTTTTCGATAAAAAGAAAATTCTCAGAGTTATAGCGTTTTCAAAATTTTTTAATTCAACCGAAAATCAAAATTTGAAGCCGAAAAACGCACGATATGAAAAAAAGTCAAAAGAAGAAAAACATTTCTTTTTGTAAGCCCTACAAGATTATTATAACCAATTTTTGGATTTTCTCCAAAAATCGAAAATTCAAATTTTGATTGCACAAAAAAGAATGGGAAATTAAATAACTTTCGAAAAAATGAACAAATCAAATTCATCTTCGGCACACTTTTTTTAGGTCCTAAAAGAAAGTTCGAGTTCGTGAACCAGCCATTTTTGATAAAAGTTCAAAAAGTGAGCGAATTTTGAAAATTTTTGATACAACTTGTTTCTGAATTTGAAAATTCTATGTGCGGATATTTATAGTATGAAAAAGAACAAACAATTTATCCTTTTGACTTTTTTCGATAAAATGAAAATTCTCAGAGTTATAGCGTTTTCAAAATTTTTTAATTCAACCGAAAATTCAATTTTTGATTGCACCAAAAATAATAGGACGCGTACTTTTTATTTTAATCGTGAAAAATAACGTTGAAAAAAATAAAATAAAAATGTGTGGAAAAACGACGAAAGTTATGAGAAAAAAAATCCAACAAAAACCTGTTTACAAATGTCTGTCGGAAATCGAGCGCGCAGCGCGAGTGTCACGATGAGAATGTGTACCTCAAAGCCTACAGAGCTTTGAGAAACTTAGTCTTTGACTGTAACTAATTAAGTAGACAATTCAGAATATGAAGACGCATATAAATACTGCCATCTAAAAGAGATCTTTTTGATAAAGTTTTTCTCAAGCATTCCAAATGCAAAGAATAAATATCCGAGCGCGAAGCGCGAGGTAACCTATTATCGAGCGCGAAGCGCGAGATTCAACCGTGACGCGCCCTAGGCGCGCTCAAACTAGCCAGCGAAGGCATACTTTCTATGCTGAAAAAGTTTACAAATACTCAGAAAAATGTGTAAAGTGCAAATTATATGTATAACGTCATTGAATACTAAAAGCAAAATATTAGAAATTCGCTGCATTTCCAGTTTTTATTCTTAGATCTCCAGATGTGTGAAAAAATATAAACTTAAATAATTTTTAAATCTCTACAAACAAGAAATATTCTGAAAAATTTTCTGGCGCGGATAACCAAACTGCATACCTATGGATTCCAATTTAATTATAATCTTCTGGATCCCAATACTTTTATGCGTTTTAATAATTTCTAATTCCAGAATTTTTTATTTTCGACCCGCCCTATATTTGTAATAAGCATGTGAATACTATGAGGATACTCTGTAGAGTATCCTTTCCGTTCACTCGGTTCTTAGTATACACTAAGGAAAATGGTTATTATTCACCCACAGACGATAAAAAAACAAAAAAAATATACAACAGAAATCGAAAATAGAAAGGTTTTTTTATACAATAATTTGAAATTTAATTTAGTTTCAAATTAAAATCGTTTAAACTTTAGATGAATTTGAAAGTAAGACTATTGAAAATTAGGAGAGCTGGAAAGAATTGAAACAATTTCAAGTCTTAAAAACTCGCGCAATCTTGTTTAGTTATTGAATATTTATTAATTTCACCCCCACACAAATTATTTCCTTTAGTGAGAAAATAACACCTAATTTTTGTCACAATTAAAAAATTTTGTATTTAGTGGTCACTCAAGGACAATTTTATTCAAATTGCTTTTTTCTGAATAAATCGACTCTATTATTGTTTCTGATTTCGTCATGCCACTTATGGATTGTAATTTTCATAGAAAAATATTAAAGTTTAATTTTTTCACATTTATAAATGAGACCCTACTTAGAAGAGACATAAGAAGTCACAGAAACACGAGAGCCTGCATGAAAAAATGCATGGACATAAAAGAAGCTAGAGAAGTATGCCAGG
>NC_046659.1:123487837-123489336 GCF_010883055.1 Belonocnema kinseyi | reverse complement strand
TTTAATAGAAAGCTCATGCCTGCTTATGCCATACATTTTATAAAAATGATTTTTTCACAGCAAAAATGTTGAACTATTTCCACCATTAATTATTCAAACATAAACATTTTTCACTATGCACTGCTTAAATTCAGTATGTAATTGAGGATTAGTTTGGCACATGTAAATCAACAATTAATTGTTTTCTTTACGAAATAAATTTTTTATTTGTATATTATGTTGAAATTCATATTTCTATACAATGGTTTACGATACATTACAAAAATACATCTTTAAAACAGTAGAGGTAAAATGTGTTTGAGAAAAAACCGGGATAAATCCGGAAATTTCTGATTGCCTAATCACTAGACAGCCTGAATCTGTCTCACAAACAGTAGAATAGAAATCAGTAGAAAAGGTTACTACACAGAAAATCGCCGATCCTCTATTGCAAGTAAGTAAGCAAGTAAGTTCGAAGAAATTTCCGCTAGATTTTCTGTATTCAAAAAAGTGAAGTTAGCTAGTGGTTGATGTGAAAATACCTAATTGTATATGTAGACGGTCATGACTTTTTCTACACGTCCCGGCTTTAGTTTAAAATTGACGGCTATGAATAACCTAACATTTGGAAGTTTCATTAGGAAGTTATCATTTTATTCTAAGTGACTAGTACACACTGTCAAATGAAAGAAAGTTGAAAATTAGGCAAATATTATTTCTATCAGTTTCTTTATTAACAATTATTTAGTCTAATATCGCAATGCGAATAGTTGCTTTGAAAGGTGTTCAGGTGTCTGACAGCGCGGTTCAGCACTCCACAACTCTCGGCATTGAGCCAAAATTCAGTCTCCAAATGATACTTTCCCCTAGATCAGTGGTCGGCAAACTTTTTGCTTCATTTTCAGGTATGGTCAGGCTCCACCCGACTTAATTTTTTCTACTACTTTTCTGTCTATTCATGTACATTAATGTGAGTGAGCTTACTCCAGCAAGGGTCTTTTGTCCACAGGCATGTCAAAGTAAGGAAATTTTAAAACTTTTAATTTTTTAATTAGCGATTTGAAAATAGCATTATCAGTGTCTACGAATTTTTCCAATTCCAATGATATATTACTTGTCTAGAAAAGTTAAAAATTTGAAGGAGTTTATAATCAAGAAACATCAGATTGACAGTCAATTTAATACTAAATACTTCTCAAATTTTCAACCTTTATAGACAAATTACATGTCTTTGGAATCGGAACAATACGTAGATGCCAAATATATTACTTTTAAGTCACTCATCGCAAAATTACGAATTTTTTAATCTGACATTTTTTCCCATTTTATAACAAAGGACCCCTGAGGAAAGGGATGATCTGGCCAAGCACGCAGGTACTGCCCTGTGACCTACCCTCAGGGCAGTACCTGCGTGCTTCGCCAGATCATCCCTTTCCTCAGTGGTCCTTTGTTATAAAATGGGAAAAAATGTGAAATTAAAAAATTCGTAATTTTACGTTCAGTGACTTAAAAGTAATATA
>NC_046659.1:123486981-123487737 GCF_010883055.1 Belonocnema kinseyi | reverse complement strand
AATCTCTATCCCATCCACACACTACTCCTTTCCCCTGCCGAGTGAGTCACGCCTACCCCGAAAGGGAAATGGCTTAATGGTGTAATAATAAATAATAATAATAATATAAAATAATAGGAAAAGGTCACATAGGGTCATTCTCATAATAGCATTGAAATTAGGTACTTCAAGGAAAATCGAGTATGAAAATAATGCAACAAAAGTATTGCGTAAAAAACAATTCTACTCGCTATGTCGCTAAAATTATGCGTTTTTACGGATTATTTCAAGTTATTATACTATTATTATGCGATTATTAAGCGATTAATACGCGAGAAGTGTACCGAGCAATGCGCGAGTGAATACCTTCTCGACGAGAATTTATTCAGCGTCGTCTGAAATGAGAATCTAGTTTTGAACTCGTATACCATCGCGAAATAATGGATATGTGTCGGATAACAAGCTAAAGTTTGAGATAACTTTCAGCTACCAATTGAATTCGTAATCATGAAACCGCGGGAAGTGCACCAGATACGCACGTGTTTACGACCATTTCCCTATCTGAAATTCAAAACTTTTTTATCCTGTAATTACTCTTTCACACTACCAAGGGATTAAGGTCAAATTCAAACTTTTGAGATCATTTCTACCGAACAAGGAAAAGATGAATGTATAATGATGCGAATAAAAAGAGAGTATACTTATGAACAATTCCGTAATAGGAGATACTAGGTATCATTAGGCTAAGGGAACATCGAATAATTACATAAATATGAT
>NC_046659.1:123483888-123486971 GCF_010883055.1 Belonocnema kinseyi | reverse complement strand
CCTATTGTAAGAAGTTTACTCAATATATATAAAATATTTCAATTATTTTAAACGTAAAGGACATTTCAAATGTTTTCAAACGATTTTAAAGACTTAAAAAATGTCCAATGATTTGAAAGTATTACAACTGCTTTAAAAAGAATGGAGAATATTTCAAGTAATGACACCATTTTTACGGAATTTAATGAGATTTCTAAAGTTATTTTAGGACTTTATGAGATCTCAAGGAATTTTAAGACTTTAAGATATTATAAAAGTTTTAAGCGGATTTTGAGGGATTCTATGGAATTAAGAGCGATATTCGCTGATTTTAAGGGTTTTTTAGATGATGTTAGGAGTAGAAATTGTAATTGATTACAATAGATTATGAATAATTCTAAGGAATTTCAAGGAATTTTAATGGGTTTTAATATATCCTAAGAGATTTCAAAAGTTTCGGAAAGACTGTCTCCGATTTCAAAGATTTTAATTGATTTTAAAAAGATTTCAAGAGACCTCATAATATTTTGGAATATTTCATGGAACTTCGAGGATTACAGCCGATTTTTAGAGATTTTAAAGGATTTCCGCGGATTCTAAAGTATTATAGGGGATTCTAAGAGTTTTCAAAATAAGTTTACCGAAGAATTTTCTGAAATGTTGGAGGATGTCAGAAGATTTTATTAGGATTTCGAAAATTTAAAGTGATTCAAAGAGAAAAATAAGATTTCAACCGATTTTAGGAAATTCCAACATATTTTCCAAGATTTCGAAGGATTTTAACGGATTTTAAGAGATGTAAAGGGGGCTTGATAATTTCACGGTAGTTCAAGGGATTTTAAGCGATTTCAAAAGATTTAAAATCATATCCACGGATTTCCTAGGATTTTGTAAGATTTAAAAATAGTAAACGGAATTTAAACAGGCTTTCGAATATTATCAAGGATTTTAATAGATTTTAAGATAGTATTCTAGTTTGAGACGCTCGAAAAAAAACTATTTTTATTAATTTTTTCTGAGATAATCAATAATGATATTGAATTAGCGTTTGTTAGGCTTAATAAAAACACTCTTGAAATACATAAAAAAATGTTTTATTTATTTTATGCACTTTTTATACATAACAACGCGAGTCAAAGTCAACTCTTCAAAAAGTAGGTAGGTCCGCACAAGGAATATTTAAAAAATTTAATTTCAACCATTTTTTTTGCAGAAAACTGAAAATAATCCCACTTTATTCGTTTCTTTTCTTATTATTACGCTGCCATTTTGATATTTTTGCACTACTTAATTTTTTGTTTAGAACAGCCCATTCTCTAGATTTTTAAAACAGCGCGGATCTACCTGCTTTTCAAGGATTTGACGTTTATTGACGTTTTTATGTATAAAAAGTGCAAAAAATAAATAAAAATTTATTTCAAGAGTATTCCCGCAAGGATTTTCAAGAATCATTAGAGATTTTAAAGATATCAAGCGATATTAAGTATTTTCACGTTTTTTAAATGGTTTTAAGAGATTAAAAAAAAAATTTAATGCAATGAGATTAAAGGGATTTTAAAGACTTTCATGTAATAGCGAAGTATTTTCTAAAATTTTTCAGAAAATCAGTGAGTTTTTATAAGATTTCAGATGAAAGGATTTAAAAAGATTTTACACGATTTCAGTGAATTTTAAAAGGTTTTCAAATATTTCAAAGAATTTTGCGGTATTTTAAATAAATCTAAGAATTATAAAGGGATTTCGATGCTTCTAAGAGCTTTCGAGGAGTTTTAATTACTCTTAAAAGACTTTTATGAATTTTAATGTTAATTTTAATTGTTGAAAGATTCGTAAACATTTTCACGTATTTAATAAATTTAAGTGAATTTTAAATATATATCAAAGATTTTAAAAGATATTACTATTCTGCTGTTTGATCCTTTCTTGTATCCATCTTTCACGTCAGAGTTGCGATAAATATATTTGATTCGTAAATAGAACCGTCCTTTTTCTTCAACTCTTCCTGACAAAGATTTATTTATAAATAAATTTCATTGAAAAAATGTATTTGTAAATAAATTTATGTGAGGAAGAAGTTGAAAGAAAATATTAAGTATCCAATTTTCGAACACAGTACTCACATAATTTTTTAATCTCACAATTATTTAAGCTGAGCCCGTTCAGGCAAAGCGTTAACTCATTCGGTTACTAAGTCTCGAGAATAATGACCTTTTCTATTGATTTATACGATTCTTACTAAGCAGATAATTATCATTATAAAAAAACATTTCTGTGGCGAAATGTTGTCACAGGCTTATACTTCCCAATATGTCGAAGGCATTTTTGGTTAGAGTTGGGTTTTTTATTTGATTATTTTGCACGGGGCTCTCCCGGTATATATCATCAGTCACGGGCGCATTTTTATAATGCAATCAAGTGATCTGATGAGAGCAGTCTGCCCAGACATATTGGACAAAGCCTGGTTTTTACCCCATAATTGACGGACTGGGTTGCAGTCAAGTACATGATGGGGGGACCTACAGCTTAAGGTGGGTTCCGAACCACCAGAACCTCGGTAAAGGTACATTGAAAAATTTCCAGAGGTACCGGCTCAGGGATCGAACCTCGGACCTCTGAGGTGAAGTCCAGGTGTCTAACCAACTGAGCCACCGAGGCTCTTTAAGCCACCGAGGCTCTTTAAGCCACCGAGGCCCTTATTATTATTATTATTATTATTATTATTATTATTATTATTATTATTAGTATTATTATTATTTAGGCTAAAATCCTTTCAGAATATAAATGTATACTCACTAAAGTTCTGAGGCTTAAAAATACACAGAAAAATGCTGGTGTTAAATTTTTTGCAGCTCAAATTTCATTCGTCTCCCAATGAGCATTTGAAACCATTTTCAAGTCTCAAATGTATTCCTCTGAACGTAGGTGCAAATCTGGGCATTTAGGGCAGTGGTCGGCAAACTTTTTGCTTCATTTTCAGGTATGGTCAGGCTCCACCCGACTTAATTTTTTTCTACTACTTTTCGATCTATTCATGTACCTTAGTGTGAGTGAGCTTACTCCAGCAAGGGTCTTTTGTCCACAGGCATGTCAAAGTAAGGAAATTT
>NC_046659.1:123478676-123483788 GCF_010883055.1 Belonocnema kinseyi | reverse complement strand
CATATTGACCTGCTCAGAATTAATTTTTAAAAGATTTTAAAAATTATACTATTAGATTTTACTTCAATTTGAGAAGGCTTATTTTATAAAGAATTCACATATCTTTCAACCTATTTAAGGAAGACAAAATTGTAACTCGTATATAACTTACACATACAGAAGTTAAGCAATAATTGAAAAACTTTTATGGCATTATATACGATACGTGAAGCAATAAGATTTTCCACTCTCTGATTCTTAAATAATAAAAATAAGGTACAACCGTGTTCGCGAGCGAGAGAAGTTTATGTGAGAAAAAAAGATGCAATGTTTTTAAATCTTTATGACGGTAAATACATTAAAGGACAGGTCACTGAAAAACAATAATAAAACTGAATTAATTTAATGTTAACCAAATTGCTATCAAAATTGAACTTGTCTATATTTAAATCATTTAAAAAACTGATATACAACTGATTTGAATAATAACTTTTTTTATTCATTTGTATAACTGAGACTCCGGATTCTATAACCCCACATAAAATTTGGGTGGCTGCTTCAGGCCTTGAGTTGGCCCCTGCCCAGGTACGAATTGACCGTCGGCCCATTGTCGGGCCAACCCACGGACGGTCGGGTTCAGCTTTGTGCGCTAGTGGTCAATTCGACATTTGGTCCCATATATGGGCCATGTATTAAGATGATGTCGGCCGAATTTTCGACAACAATGAATTTTTTAAACAATTTATACAATTAAAAAATTTTAACAATTTATTTTATTCGAGCAAACGGTTACTTACACAGATAATCGCACGCTTAAACACTATGAAAAATCGTACTCGCCGAGGATTTGAACCCTACCTAAACTACCTAAATAAGTGTATTTTACCGTGTACTCTAACCACTTGGCTATCGAAGCACTTGAAGTTTGGTTACAAAAACTCTGCCAAATACTTTGACATTCCCGGTGCTCCTGAATAATAGAACAATTTTTGGAATCGCCTAAGTTTAATAGAGTAACATTATTCAAAGATGTTCCAATATTATATGATAAACAAACAAAGAAATTCATCAACAAATTGTTTGTATAGGGAATGTTTTCTAGGACTTTCTGTAAGTTTTTTCTATGAAAATTTTTGTTAATAAGGAACCTTATTATAATTTTAGACAAATTCATAATTTGTTGATTAAACTTATGATTCTTTTTAAACAAATTTAATAAAAAAATTCATTATTCGAGCATTAGTCGGCAGAAACATTCGTTTTTTCAACGCCAGTCATTTAAATTGGAAACTTAATAACAATTCAAGCAACATTCATAATTATTTGATAAATTCAATTTTTTTTTAAAACAAATTTAATGACGAAATGCATAAATCAGTTATTTGTTGACATAAAAATTCGTCTTTTCGATTTCAAGTTTTTTAATTATGAACTTCATGATAATTTAAACAAAATTCATCATTTTTTGGTTGATTTTCTGATTTATCAAACAAATTTAATAAACAAAAATGCATTATTGGGGCATTTGTCAAAGGAAAAATTCTTTTTTTTCGACTTCATACTTCTCATTTGGTTATTCATAATAATTTCGGCAAGATTCATGATTAAATTATAAATTTAATGATTTCTTTAAAATGAATTCAACAAAAAATTGCATTATTCATGCATCTATCGAGGGAAATTTTGTTATGTCAATCTTTTTAATTTCTAAACTTGGTGATAGTTTCATTAACAGTCACACTTAGTTTATCGATTCTATGATATTCTAAATAAATTTAATAAGCATATGCATTATTTGAGTATTTGACAACGAAAACGTTTTTGTAAATGTTGGAAAAGTCGAAAAATGCCTGAGTATTGCATTTGTCTATTAAATTGATTCATAATATTATCAATAATAATTTTACGAAGAAATTTCTTCATCATTACATTGTTTTTATCCAAATTTCTTGCAACGTAACTTAAAAAGACGCAAACTTATAAAAAATCGTAGAAAAAATTCTTTGAAACAATCATTTGTTTATAATAAATTTTCTTGTTTATTATATAATATTGGAGCATTTTCAACTGTTGTTATTGTTTGAAACTTAAGGGATTTCACCATAGAAAAAATAGATATTTTGTTCGTCACATTTTTTTATAAAAAAAATTGAAAGTCTAATTTAAAATATAAAAAAAAGATTACTAGAATTCTAAATTTGAATATTCCAGGTTATTATCTCATAAAATATCATTGGATAGAAGATTTAAATTAATTTAATTTGAAATGCCTAGTTCTCGCATAGTTTTTTAACGCAAGTTGTTGTATTTTTTTCATAGATTAATTGAAAAAGGGGCTTAATAAATCGGAAGCTATACTTTAAAAATATTCAGTGTTCGATGCTTTTAGGAATTTTTAAATGTTGCAGGATTTAAAATTGACTTTATGATTCAGTAAAATAGTTACATTTTCAATACGTAGCAGTATTCAATTATTAATTTTGAATATTTCATTTAGAAATTTTTAATTATAATATTGTCACAAATTAAACAAGTTTTTCCATTTGTGTAGATTTGAAATTAAATTTTATAATTTAAATATTATCTAATTAACAAATAATTATCCTTAAACATTTATGTTTTTGGTTAAGAATTTTTTATTTTTTATTTTGAATATTTATCAATTTCAACAAGTAAAACACCAATTTGACCTCCCTATAATACGAGCAGATTAACTATGGGCGAAAGCAGATCTGTCAAAATGAAGTTCAACCAATGTTACGGACAAATTTTGACCTCAAGGGACGGGCCAATTCTTGACCACAGTCCTAGGTTTGACCGACCGTCGGGTGAATCAAGGTGACTTGTGGCAACCCGACGATGGCCGACTTTTTGGCCGATGGTCAAGCTCTAGCATCCGACCGAATTGCGCACCTGGATGATGGCTTGACAATAAGTTTTCGAAAATTCAAATTTTTAGCATATCACTTTGTAGGAAATTTCATGGCGCACCTTTTATCTTCCGGCAAAAAAGTTGTACCTTTTACTGTTTTCCTAAAAAATGAAAAAAAAACTGAATATTTCAGACCAGCAAATTTAATAAATATTTTCACTTTAACTCGCTCCGAAAGACAAAGTTCTTTATATTTGAAGGTGAAAATTTGAGAACTTGTCCTTCAAACTGTTCTTAAGATAATGTGCAATTGGAAATTTATTGGTTTTGTTGGAGTTACTGCGAAAGAAATGTTTATTAGGATATAATGAAGTTTTCTGAAAAGTATTACCCTAATCGAATTATTCGTTAAGAAAATAGAATCATTTTAATAGCATTGATAGAATAGCGTGATAGTTGATAATTTCAGTCCCTCGACCGGCTTTACGTCGTCAAACCCTTGGTCTGGCATAATTTTAGTCTATTTAATTATTTGTTCATACTATTAAATGAATTATCAACCAAAATCTTGAATTTTTAACAAAAAATTCATTTTCAACCAAATAGTTTAATTTTCTACAAACAGCATCTTTTTCCCTTAGAAGATTTTTTAAACTTTGTTTTTGTGGTTTTTATTAAAACTAAACTTGTTACTAATTATACCGCTAATTCGATAAAAATTGTTTAGCACATATTTAATACTTTTTGTAAAAACAGAATGAATAGAGTTCGTAAAAATCTGATAAAGAACATTATAAACCGATGCAGCATTATAGAGATTTTAATTATGCACATTTTTACGAAAATATTAATAATGAAGGAAATAATCTTCAAAGTCAATAATTTATTTTTTATTCACTTTCATAAGCTTTCATAAGTTTCATCAGCTTTTTTAGTTATTCATTTTCAATGCTTATAAATATATTTACTTAGGAATCAAATTCAATGTTCTCTGAATTGTAAGAGATGCAGTTATTGCCTCTCACGCGATCGATCAATGCTATTTGAATGCTCTTATTTTGTTAACGAATAATTCGATAAGGGTAATAATTCTCAGAAAAGTTCATTACATCCTGATAAATATTTCTTTCGCTGTAAGTTTGGGCTTACTCAAAATTCCCTCGATAAACGAAGCATTTGAAAATTGTCTAACGTTACTTTGATACTGCTTGCCAACAGAATTTATAACTTTTTTATTTAACAAAAACAATAAATTTTCAATTTCACATTATCTTAAGAATAGTTTGAAGGACAAGTTCTCAAATTTACACTTCAAAACATAAAGAACTTTGTCTTTCGGAGCGAGTTGAAGTGAAAATATTTAGTAAATTTGCTGGTCTGAAAAATCAATTTTTTATTCATTTTTTAGGAAAACGGTAAAAGATACAAGTTTTTTGCCGGGAAATAATAGATGCACCATGAAATTTCCTACAAAGTGATATGTTAAAAAGTTGAACTTTCGAAAACTGATTTTCAAGCCATCAGGGGCCAACTCGAGCGGCCTGAAACGGCCACGCAAGTTTTATGCGGGGTTATAGAATCCGGGGAGTCTCAAGTTTGGTTCGGCAGATTACACAGCCAAACAAAAAAAAAGTGTGGGGATCTAGTAACAAGGCACACGTATTCCTATGGATTTTGGGGCGCTGAATTCAAATTCGATATCAAAAATCACCCATCACGTCATGGTTGAGCCATAACCTCAAAAAATGACGAAAAATCATGCACTGAGGCAAATAAATTTCAAAATAATGCCAGTGATGCAAATTTTCACTTCAAAAACATGTCGACAACTGTGGAGGATCAACCCTTGTCTGATATCAACTTATTTAACATAACTTTACCCATCAGAACCTGACCTCACCTAACCTGAATTAACAGAAATTTCTTGAACTGCACGTAAAGCTCTGGAAGCATATTTTCCCAGTAGCAAATGTGTGCTACATCGAATGGGTCAACTCGAGCCTAACCTAGAAAAAAATCTAACCTAGCCAAACCTAACCTAACCTCACGAAACACAATTAAGCTAATTGTGTTGTCCCGTTGTGTTTGCGGTACCGTTTGAATCAGCTTGGGCTTAACCTGCAAAGAGGTCAAACCTATCCTAACCTAAAAAAAACCTGACCTGACCTAACCTAACTTAACTTCACGTAACACAATTAAACTCATTGTGTTGTCCCGTTGTGTTTGCGGTACCGTTTCATTCAGTTTCGGCTTAACCTACA
>NC_046659.1:123460748-123478576 GCF_010883055.1 Belonocnema kinseyi | reverse complement strand
ACTTAACAGGACCTAACGAAATTTTGCTTAACGCAACACAACTTAACTTAAGTGTTCCCGTTGTAACACAATAAAATTCATTTCATTGTACTACAGGTGGTTGAACCTCTATGTAGGTTAAGCCGAAGCTGAATGATACGGTATCGCAAACAGAACGGGACAACACAATGAGTTTAATTGTGTTACGTGAAGTTAGTTAGGTTAGGTTAGGTCAGGTATTTTAGGTTAGGATAGGTTTGACCTCTTTGCAGGTTAAGCCCAAGCTGATTCAAACGGTACCGCAAACACAACGGGACAACACAATCAGTTTAATTGTGTTTCGTGAGGTTAGGTTAGGCTAGGTTAGATTTATTTCTAGGTTAGGCTCGAGTTGACCCATTCGATGTAGCACACATTTGCTACTGGGAAAATATGCTTCCAGAGCTTTACGTGTAGTTCAATAAATTTCTGTTAATTCAGGTTATGTGAGATCAGGTTCTGTTGGGTAAAGTTATGAAGTTGATATCAGGCAAGGGTTGATCCTTCACAGTTGTCGACATGTTTTTGAAGTGGAAATTTGCATCACTGGCATTATTTTGAAATTTATTTGCCTCAGTGCATGATTTTTCGTCATTTTTTGCGGTTATGGCTCAACCATGACGTGATGGGTGATTTTTAATACCGAATTTGAATTCAGCGCCCCAAAATCCATAGGAATATGTGTGCCTTGTTACCAGATCCGCACACTTTTTTTTGTATGGCTGTGTTATTAATATTATTAAAGCTGAATTCCTTTCAGTATATAAGTGCAAATGCGCTCCTGTACCGAGTCTAGCCAATAATAGCCTTTTCTCCTGACTGTTATTCTTCTGCTTGTCAGCACATTATTATTTTTATTATTGCAATTGATTAGGATATTTAATTTTCAAGATAAGTGTTAACTTGTTCAGTTTTTGAGTCTTACAAATAATAAATTTTTCTACTAATTGATACATTTTTTGTTTCGTAGATAATTAGTATTATTTAAGCTAAAAGCCTTCCAGAATATCAGTGCAAATTCGCTCGGGTACTGAGTCTAGCCAATATTAACCTTTTCTCCTGATTTTTATTTTTCTATTTGTCAGCAGATTATTATTAAAATTGATTAAGCCCCTTTTCAAGATAATTGTTAACTCGTTCGATTACTATGTCTTGAAAAATAATAACCTTTTCTACTTATTAATTCATTTTCTGCACGGCAGATAATTAATATTATTTCAGCTAAAGTCCTTTAAGAATATAAGTGCAAAGGCGTTTCGGTATTGAGTTTAGCCAATAATAGCATTTTTTCCTGATTTTTATTCTTCTGTTTGTCAAGCTCATTATTATATTGAGTTATTGAGTCTTAAAATTTATAATTTTTTCTACTTATTAATACATTTTTGTTTCACAGATAATTATCATTATTTAAGCTAAAAGCCTTTCAGAATATAAGTGTAAATTCGCTCAGGTACTGCATCTGGCCAATTATAACCTTTACTCCTGATTTTTATTTTTCTGTTTGTTAGAATATCGTTATTATTAAAAGTGATTAAGCCTCTTTTCAGGATAAGCGTTAACTCGTTCGATTATTATGTATCACAAAATAATAACCTTTTTTACTTGTCAATACATTTTCTGTACGGCAGATAATTAATATTATTTAGGCTAAAGTCCTATAAGAATATAAGTGCTGACGCACTCGAACACTTACGGTGGATCCTTTTCAAGATAAGTGTTAACTTTTTCAGTTCTTGAGTCTTACCCATAATTACTTTTTCTACTAATTTATACTTTTTTTTGTTCCTCAGATAATTATTATTATTTAAACTAAAACCCTTTCAGAATATAAGTGCAAATTCGCTCAGGTACGGAGTCTAGCCAATAAGAAACTTTTCTCCTGATTTTTATTCATCGGTTTGCTAAATTCATTCTTATTTTTATTATTGCAATTGATTAAGTTATATAATTCTTTTTTAGGATAGATCCAATTGGTTCGGTTACTAAGAGCCTTACAAATAATAACCTTTTCTACTTATTTATATCATGCTTTGAGATAGATTATTATTACTCTAACAATAAAGCTAAAAATTCTTTCAGAATATAAGTGCAAACTCGCTCGAGTACTAATTATAGCCAAAACTTACCTTTTCTACTAATTTGTACTATATTCGTATTCTGTTTGTCAGGCAGATTATTATTATCGTTATTACAATTGATTAAATTATGTAACTCTTTTTCAGGATAGACGTAAATTCGTTCGGTCACTGATAGCCTTGCCAATAATAACCGTTTCTACTTACTTATATTATCCTTTTAGATGGATTATTATTACTATAGAAATAAAATTAAGATCCTTTTAAAAAAGCAAAAACTCGTTTGGATACTGACTCTTATCAATAATAACCTTTTCCACTGATTTATGTTCTAGATTTTAACAGTTAGATTATTGCTATTACTTGTATTTCCAAGATAAAAGTAAACTCATTCGGTTACCTTACCCATAATAACCTTTTATACTGCTACGTATCATGATTTTTTTCAGACAGATTTTTATTATTACTACTTAAGCTAACAAGCCTTTCCTGAATAAATCATTTACTATACCTTAACAATCATAATATTCTGTCATATTTTATATTCTTATTTTTGTTATTATAGGTACATTCTTTGAATGTAACATTTCTTGAGGATGCCCATTTCATTTAAAAGTAATTTATTTTCTTAAAGAAGATTATAAAGAAACATAATTTCATTGGTGGATGGAGTTAGTTGAAAATTAATTTAAGTAGTACTCATTTTTCATCATTTTTTATTACTTCTATAAGGAAGATTATTACATCTAGCTGAACATCTTTTCTTTCCTAGAAACGTGAATCAAGTTAGTTTTCATGCCCGCCTGGTTTCTGTAGTAGCAATTTAGTTTAAACCGTCTACCACACTTGGTTATTACTACTAAGTCTGTTTCTACTCGTTTCTCCACCGGTTTTTAAATTGTCTTTTCTGTCCTCTTGGATTTCCTTCCTTGAGAAAAAGAACTTATTTAGAGTACACTTTTGATAAATTAAACAATTTAACATCAATACTTTCAGTATACTTTCATACCTTTAGTATATTTATAGAAATTGTGTAAAATGAAATAATTTAAGTTTAATTTAAGTTTTAAAGTTCTTTTTAATGAAAATTATTATTTAAAAATGATTTACCTACATAAATTCATCATATAAAGTGTGCCAACTTACGATGTCAGGTTATTGTTTTTTTCTTATCCAGTTTTTTAATATTCGATAAAAAAGCAGTTTGTTGGTTAGATTAAACATAAAATATTTTCAACAGTGTTTATCATACATGCATTAAAATTTATGTTCTCTTCTTCATTTGAATGTGTTGTTTCACCATAAGCATTATATTAAGAAGGAAAAAATCATAAGATAACATCAAAATATGATGTATCGTAAATTTTCTCTCTTATTCAACTTTATACAAAAGGAATGAAAAAAGATAAATACAATGATTAGAAGGGAGAAGCATAAATCCATCAATCAGCATTGTTAACTGCAAAAAGATTAATATATGCCCTCAATTTTAAACATCTCAAACTTGATTGAATTTTCATCAAAGAAAAAATATATAACACCGAAATTAAATTGCTTCAATAAAGTATTCCTAATAGGGATAGCCAATTAATTAAGGAATTTTGATTCCGTATATTGCTTACATTTTTCTCTTCGCTGACTGTTCACGAAAGTCAATTTAATATCTTCCAAATTTAATTTAGCAAATGAGAATAATATTTTCACTTTCCATTATAAATATCGATTGTCACGCACTCTATTACGCGATCTCAGCGTGTTTTCACCCCCTTCCCCAAACCTCATCACATTCAAGAGATCCCTTCAGATAAAAACTTTGATTATCATACAATGAAAAAAACTCTCTACATTTTGATCTTGAGAATATATTTTTTCACTTTTGCTTCGCTTACCTAAAATCTGAGACATGTAATGATGAGCGAAGCAATGCATCATGTCGAGATGAATGCAACATATGTCCCCTCTTCTCTCCAATCAAATCCTCCCCCTTCCTCTCAGATGACAATACTTTCCTCTCATGAAGATGAAAGCTTACGCATATTGTGTTCCTTACGTTCTTCTCTAAACCATTATCAAACGAAACGACGGAAATAATGTCCGTCCACCCACTATAGTGCGACGCGTTCACATCCGTTCGAGCAACATCCGCGACAGCACAAATCTGAAAATTCGCACCATCCCCTGGATCTGTTTCTTATGAGAATTTGTCTCTAAAATTACGCTCGTGTATTGACAAACTTTTCTCAAAAAAAAAACTGAGGTTTCGAAGGTCGGTTATTTCACGAAAATTGGACACTTCGGCACTTTGGTATATGTCGTCGGTCCAGACGGGGAGTGCGCTTCAATTTTACACTCGACAACGACGCGTATTTGGAGCGACTCCAAAAAAGCTCTGGCTGGCTGACTGCGGCTTGTATTGGCGAGAGCCAAGGACTCCACCCCTGGCGGAAGGCAAACCGGCCGACACGCGACTGCGCCTATCCGAGTTCTTCCGGGCGCCTCGTTAAAGCTCGCTGGGATGCTGTGCATCACAGTAGCTCTGCACTGACCAGGCGCGGCTCTAGAGGGTGGTGAAACCGGCACACACGAACGAAAAAAGCACCCTCCCTACTGAAAAAATTTTTCCAAAAAAACTAAAAACAGTTTTAGAGGAATCTAGATATAAATCCAATAAATGACAATAAAAATGACAGAGAAGTACACATTTTTAATAATATTCGGACCAATTTTGTACTTGTTTGTATATTGCTGTATTTTATTGCAGTCTTCATTTCCTAAAAGAATTAAAAGAAAAGGAAAACAAAAAGAATATAGGAATGAGCTCATTTTAAATTATGTTCTTTTTTAGGATAGATCCAATTGGTTCGGTTACTAAGAGCCTTACAAATAATAACCTTTTCTACTTATTTATATCATGCTTTGAGATAGATTATTATTACTCTAACAATAAAGCTAAAAATGACAATAAATAAATAAAAAAATAAAAAAATTTATATTCTGAAAGAATTTTTAGCTTTATAGTTAGAGTAATAATAATCTATCTCAAAGCATGATATAAATAAGTAGAAAAGGTTATTATTGGTAAGGCTCTTAGTAACCGAACCAATTGGATCTATCCTAAAAAAGAACATAATTTAAACAATTTATCCTAGCTCGAAAAAGAACAACTTTTTCACTGCAAATAAACATATAAATAAACACAAATAAACAACAAGAATTTTTAGCTTTATTGTTAGAGTAATAATAATCTATCTCAAAGCATGCTATAAATAAGTAGAAAAGGTTATTATTTGTAGGGCTCTTAGTAACCGAACCAATTGGATCTATCCTAAAAAAGAACATAATTTAAACAATTTATCCTAGCTCGAAAAAGAACAACTTTTTCACTGCAAATAAACATTGAACAATAAAAAAAGAATTGAACACGGCCATTCCTACTAGAATTCAAAAAAATTATGAGAATGTAGTAAAAGTTGGGACACTATACAGTTTGGCACAGCGCGTTTTCTAAATTTCTTTGTACCGGTGCCACCTGTTATTAATGTCGCATATTAGTATCGATCTATCATGTTGATATTATTCAACCCCCATTAATTGCATCAGGATATCCAGCGACCTTGAAAACCTTGAAAACCTTGAAATCTGTAATTCTTCTTGCATTTTTGCAAGCCTTAAAACCCTGGAAATCTCTTTAAATTTTTCACGAGAACGTTCAATTTGAATTTTTTGCAATTAATACAGTTATCTTATTGAAAGACATTTCAGGGCACTTTTTGTAGACTGTACTAATTATTTCATAGATTACAATGAATAGACTCTAATATTGTCAATAATTCTATAAATTTTTTAATTTCTTTTCCGCTAATATAGAATGTTAAAGTATACATTTTTGTGATATAGAACTTACAATAAGTGTAGAGATTTCAAAATGTTTGAAAATATTTAAATGCTTTTATAATATTTCAAAGGATTTTGAACATTTCAACAAGAGTTCACGGATTTTAAAGACTTGAAAAGGATTTCAAAAGATTTCAAGGATTTTTAATATTTTAAAAATGGTACAGTACACCATATTTCAAAGATTTTAAAACTTTGTTTAACTTCATTTTCTGTTGATTATAAATATTTTTTACATGTCACAATTACATTTAGTGTGTAAAAAGGCCGAATTTTTTACTTGGTTCATTTGTAAAATCCATCCCGCGGAAAAGTAAAATCTTTTCAGGGTTACATAATTTTAAATGTAGTTCTACGATACTTTTAATTTTCTTTCTGTTCTTGTAATTTTTTTAAAACGATGTCAAAAATATTTAAAAACGAGGTCAAAAAGATGCCATACATGTATGGCACTACAGTTTGTTAAAAATGTTTTTAAATCTTTAAAAATCTACAGTTTTTTTAAAATGTTTTTAAATTTTTACAAGTTTAAATTATTTTTATATCTTGTATAAACTTCTAAATATATCTTAATCTACCTCAATTTGTTCCGAATAAATAATTATACTAACATTAGGTGTGTTTCTGACCATTGATATAATTATAATTTTATAAAATCCATCGCTTTTATTGTTAATGTAACAGGGATAACTGTGCAACTAAATATTAGTATCTTACAAAATAAACTTATAGACACTTTTAAATAAGGGTTTTTTCAATAAAATGCATTTTCCTGACTGAATTAATTGATATAAAATTAATTAGAAATATAAATAACATCTATGAATTAAAATTAAGTTTGATAAATGTGTATATCTGGGTAAAATTTTAATTTAAAAAAAATGTTGCATAACAAAAACAGTAAAGTACCAGTCGAAACGTTGCCTTTTGATCAAACCAGATCAGTTTTAATAGAATAGTTACATTTTCAACAAAATACTAAAATTCTTTATCAAATAGTAGTATTCTAAACCAAAACAAAAATTTTAAAGAAAAATCGATAAAAGTTCAAATGTCTTAAAAATATGAGAAAAACAGATATTCTTTAATATCAAATGTGTAAAATGATATATAAACAGCCAATGGTTAATTTAGTTAACCATAGCACTATACGTATACAATTTTCCGAACCCCCCACCCCTCCCAGGTTCCTTTTAAGGATCCGCACCTGGCTCTGACTGTGCACTATACTTGCTACTGGCTGTGTGAGATACGATACGAGCATCCCGAAAGAGGGTTGAAGAAAGAGGGTTGAGGCTCGTAAAGAGCGGGGCGCTATTCTGCTTCGCGTAGCTTGCGCGCAAACAGGGGGAGAGGAAAACCCATTGAGGGTTGATTATCGGTTTCGTCAAGCTTCAAAAGTACGTTATTAGGTCTCTAGTATCCATGTATGAAAGGCATGTTTGCTAATCCTCTTATCCTCGTGGTTTGCGCATTGGGTTCTCTGATTCTGCAGTTTATGACTTTTGCACATGTCACTGTATAGTTAACCCTATATATTGTAGTTTAGAGGCCACTCAAAAGCACATTACGCTAGTTTAAAGACTTTTTCCACTCCTCTCCTTCTTCGTAGAATATCATTGGCCAAATGTTTAAACCCCCAGGGTGACCAAACAAATATAAGATATTATTAGTAGTATTAGTATTATTACTTGCCTTTTATACGGCCCCTTATCTAAGGCTTAGCAGGGTCCATCAGAATCTCTTTAAAACAGGTTCCGGTGTACGACGCACAGTGGGGAAAAAATTATCAAAAATATTGACCGATTTGAACCATAAAAAACTTTTTAAAAGGTGATAAAATTGCTAAGAGAGTTTTCGAGCCTAATTTGTAAATCAGGCTTTAAATTTTATGATAAATAAACTAATATGACGAAAGAAATTAACATTTTTTCTAATTGATATTCCCGGTGCTCGTCAATATCAGGAAAATTGTTGAAATCTTCCAAGTTTCATAGAGTAAAATGAGATAAAGATGTGCAATATTATATAATAAACAGATCCAAAACTTGTAAACGAATTATTTTTGAAAGAATTTTTTTTACGATTTTCTCTAATTTTACGCTTTTTAAAGTCATATTGCAAGAAATTTGGATAAAAACAAAATAATAATGAAGAACTTTCTTCTGGTGATTATTATTGTAATATTATAAACAAATTTAATAAAAAAATGCATTAATCAGGCTTTTTTCGAAGTTCATTTTTTTAATTAGGAGTTTTATAATAACTTTAGCAAAATACAAAATGAATTATTCGGACATTTTTCGATGGGAAAATTCTTGTTTTTTTCCTCTCGACATCATTCTTTGTAATTGGGAACTTAATGATAACTTCATTAACACCCATACTTACTTAATAAATTCTATGAAATTTTAAACAAATTTAATAAACATATGTTTTATTTTGGTATTTGTCGACAAAATATTTTGCTTTTTTCGATTTCAGTCCTTTCAATTTAAGATTCTCATGCTTGCATTCTTTTCATAAGACTGCAGTTTCAGGATCGAGTAGAATGACCTTTTTCTTCTACTTTTGTCTATGATGCACTATTAAAATTGAGAAGAAAAGGACATAGAAAACAACGAATTTTTCCGTCCACAAATGCTTGGATAATGCATTTGTTCAATTAAATCATAATATTTGTTAACGAATCATGAATGTTTGCTGAATTTATTATAAAGATCCTAATTAAAAAATCTGACATCGAAAAAAAAAGAATTTTTTCAACAACTGATGCCCCAATAATGCATTTATTTTATAAAGTTAGTTTGAGAAAATCATATGATTGACCAAAAACTATGAATTTTGCTCAAATTATTATAAGGTTCCTAATTTAAAAAACTAGCATAGAAGAAGACTCATTTTTCTGTCGAAAAATGCCTGATTGATGCATTTCTTTATTATATTTGATTGTAATATTAACAATAATAATCTCAAGAAGAAATTTCTTCATCATTATATTCTTTTATCCAAATTTCTTGCAATATAACTTAAAAAACGTAAAATTATGGAAAATGGAAGAAAACATTTTTTCAAAAAATAAGAAGTTCATCAATTTTTTTTTTATTTTATAATATTGGAACACCTTTAACTAATGTTACTCTATGACTCTTAGACGGTTTCAACCATTTTTTTGTTATTGGCGAGCACCGGCAACACCAAATAGAAAAATGGCCACTTTTTTGTCATATTTGTTTATTTATCAAAAATGAAAGCTCTGATTATAAAATTAGACTCGACAACTCTCTTGGAAATCGTATCAGATTTAAAAAAATTTTTTTTTGTCCAAATCGGTAAATAATTGTGGGTTTACGTTATTTTTAACCGAAAAAAGTCCTTTTTTCCCACTATACAACGTTGGGATTGGATTTTGAGTTCAACTCAAAAGGGCTAGCACCTCTCATTTTTCTTCTGAAATAATTTCAGTGATGTCCCATGATTACCTAGAGACTAAAAAGAAAGAGATCGCTGTTTGGATTTTCGAATAAATTTAATTTTTATTTTCAGATTTTCATGTATATTTTCGTGATAATAACTCCAAAACAGGGCTTTTGTAGTTTAAACTGTTCAATTTGGTGTAGAGAAAAAATATAAATATGAAATATCTTTAGACATCTGGGACACATTAAAATTTGGTAAAAAGTGTGAAAAACTTCCATTTTTCTCAGTTTTTAGGGTTTTGTAGAACCGCTCAGTGACGTAAAATAAAAAAACGAGTTTTCAAATGATATTTAGAACGTAATCATGCATCGATTGAAAAATGTTTTGTTTGAAAAATGCAAAGCTTAATTTTTCAGTGATTTGTGAGGGTATAGTTTTTGCTTATTTAATTTTTATGTTTATACAAATAGCGAGATAAATTTTGATTTTTTAAATTTCATTTTGTATATTCTGTGATTTTGTTTTATATTTGCCATCGCTTAGATTCAATGCACAGAAGTATAAGAAAAGAATAAAAATTGTTTGCTTGGAAAGTTAGTTGTTTAAACAAAAATTGTATAATCAAATGAGCGACATTGTGGATTATTCGTCTTTAAAGTACATATATTATGCTCTGAAATTGCTTGCTTTCATATTTAAGATGATACCTGACAATTAAAATTAAAGGTTGGATGTTATTCATTAATTCTATAAACTAATTTACATCGCACACATTTACAGTCCAGAAGAAATCGTTTTATCATCCAGTCGTGTGGAAATTAAATTATCAATGATGTTCTTTGAAAAAATGTTTACACTTTTCAATTTTTTTATATTTTATCAACAAGGTTATATAAAAAAATGCAAATTTTAGTCGTTTCTGAGCAAAAAATAAGTTTTTTCTTCTGCTATTCATGAAATTATATTGTCAATAATATTTTATAACAGAATTTTGCCATGCATCACAAATCATTTATTTTATTAACAAAATATATGAGCAAAGTATAATAAAGTTAATAAAATATATAAAGAACTTTTGTTAAAAATATATTGTGAATGATGTTCTTTGACAGAATGTGCGTTTGTTCATATATTTTGTTCACAAGTTCGATGTAAATTTTTGATATAATTTGTTTATAGAATTAATAATTAACATCGAGTCCTCAATTTTAATTACCAGGTATCATTGTTTAACATTAAGATAAGGGATTGGCGCACGAAGCGCGCGAGGGGGCTCTGCCCCTCTTATTATATATACTAAATCGGGACATAATTGTGTTCTAAGTGTAATTTTAAACCTCGTTTTTTTATTTCACCACACTGTGCCCTAGTCAGAAACCGGTATAGTTTCGGTCGGATTACCATCCGTCCGAAGCAATTTTCTGCAAAAAGGGGAAGTAAGGGAAACTCCTAACTCACAAACCCATTACTTACAGTGAGAGAGGAATTAGGGGATGTAGGAAGAAATAATGGGAGGTAAGTAGGGAAAATAAAGGGAAAGGAACTAGGGGAAGTTAGGGGACCTAAAGGGAGGGGAAGCAGGGAAACTGTGAAATGAGGTTTGAGGAAGTAGGTGGGAAATTATGAGTGAGGAAGTAGAAGGAGAAAGGGGAGTGGAACTACGGAAAATGAGGGAATAGAGGAGGTGAGGGAAAATGTAGGAGAATTAAGGGAGGGGGAATTAGAAGAGGAAGAATTTGGGGGTGGGAGGGAAAGCGAAGACTTAGTGCGAGGAGTGAAAGCAGGAGAGGAAAGGGAAAGTAGGGAAATTTAGGGGGAATTAGGGAGAGAAAGTATCGGAGATAGAGCTTTGAACGACTTATTTTCATGAAACCATTTTTGTAGGCACAAGGCGTAAGCTAAAAATAAATCAAATGTTCTATCTCGCATATGTCCGAAGTTACAGCCTGTTGCAAAACACCAACTTTTACAAAAGTTCATTAGGAAGTAAGTTTATTTTTTAAATATCGCATTCCTACTGGCATTCAAAATTAAACAATACAAAATTTTATCATAAAAATTTAGCAGGACCGTAACAGTTCCTTTTTAACCCTCTCTTCCATCTAAAGTCGTTTCGTATGGGATGAGAAACGGATCAATAAGGGTACAGGGAAAGGGTAAGAAGATGAGGGAAGGAGGTTCTTATGGGGTGGATGGAATGAAGGAGGGCAGGGAGAAGATGAGAGGTGTAGTGGGGTATGTGTGGCAAGGATGTGCAGGGTCAGAATAGTGGGGTAGGGAAAGAAAGATAGTAGCGGAAAGAGTAGGACAATAGTAATGGGTAAAGGATGTAGGGTACGGAGACAGAGAAGTGCAATGACTTTATGGATTATAGATAAAAGTACATGAGAAGAGGGTGTAGGGGGAGGGAATTGGTAGAGGTAAAGATATAAAAGCTAGAGATGAGAAAGGGGTAGTAGATGGGATATGGTTAGTAGAAGGTTCAAGTTAGGAATAGATTGGAATGATTGGACGGAAAAAGAGACAGAAACGAAATACTTAGTAATGGGTAAAGAAGGTCAGGTATAACGGCAGCAAAATGTAATGAGGATGAAAATAAGAGAGAGGGTTATGGATTATTATTACTTTATAGAGTATAGATACAAATACGTGAGAAGAGGATATCAGGGGAGGGAATTGGCAGAGAGGAAGATATAAAGGTTAGGGGTGAGGATTGGATGGTAGGTGTGATATGGTGAGGAGAAAGGTCAAAAATAGGAATGGAAGGGGATGAGCAGGCGGAAAAGAGACAGACAGGAAATACCTTCATTCTCATGATGGCCATTCTCTTCTACTTTATTTATTCTTGCAAATGGTTAGGAAAAAAATCAAGATCTAATTGAAAGATTGGAATAATGTATGCATTTTGGACTTTAAGTTCCCCAAATGATTTTTAAAAGTATATAACCGTCAATGAAACGCAATAATACAATTTGCAAATAGAAAAAGTGAACTTTGACCTGCTTTGGAGCAAGAGTCTGATATGAAATGAGTAAACAAACAAAACCTGATGAATCCTTTCGAGATGATTCCTCAATAATTAGACAAATACTTTACTTAAAAGCGCCAGAGATAGAAGAAAAATTTAAATAGGATCTTATAGAGGAAAACATCTAGCTGGTTATTCAATATTATCGAATTGTTGAATCTATTATCTAGAGAAATCCGAACCAATATTTTTGAATTATTGAGTCTATTAGCTTGGGTTTATTCATTTTTTATAACATATTGAACACTTTATTAATGTGATGGAATTTTTTGTGCACCAAGTCAATAACCATATTTTCCATGTTCTGAAAATTCGAAAACCATGCATAACTCATTCTTTTCAAAAAAAGGATTTAGCATGTTTTTTTCGCTTTCTCCGCAAATAAAAAATTTTAGTATGAAGTCACCCGGGGTTGGTTTGAATATAATATGTGCCCTAAATTATCAGAGCAAAGACAGTCCATGTATGGATTCTGGAATAAAATCATTGTGGAATCTAAATAGTCTATTAAAAAAAGAAGTATTCTGCTGGCTCGTACCAGATTATGAAATGTATATATTCCTGATTATTGCAGTTTAACTGTAGATATTATTTTTAATTAATCTGAATATCCAATTAAAAATGTTGGAATAATGGATTATGCATGATTATTTTCTGATACTGAGCTTTTCTAAGCTTGCCTAATGCAGTCTATATTATGCAACTAATTATTGATTTCTTTTATCTATAATAAACTCTGTCCACTGTCTGAATGTCACTTTTTTAGACTCTCGATCTGACCCTATATTTGTTAATCTTGAATACGAGTTTATTTAAATTTTAAATCAATTTTAGTTAGTGGTCAAAATATTTCATTTTCAAAATGGCCTCATTTTTCCCTGACTAATTTTTCATTTTCCCTGACCATTAATATTTAAAGATAAAAATATTATTCTTGTAACAATATCAATATAGAATTTTGTATAAATGTAATAAAACAATCTTATATTTATGTTCTTAAATCTTTAATTTAGCATTCTTAGGGCACTAACCAACTAATTCACTTGAACAAAGTTATCTATTTAAACCAAAAAAGTAGTTAAAAAGAGAATTCTAAATAATTCGATGACATTTTAAAGGATTCCAGCCGAACGTTAACGAATTCAGGATTAATTCATATGAATTAAAAAAATCAATTTAAATTCAAAAGGATTCAAACGAAGTGGATACGATTGAAATCTTATCAGATCATTGAAACCCTACGAAATCACTCATTTCTTGTTAATTAATTATTTAATTAATTCTTTGACATCCATTAAAATATCGTATAATATTTGAAAATCTTCAAAATCCTACGAAATTTCTAAATTCTTTGAAAACGTTTAAAATACTATAAAATATTTCAAAATTATATAAAATCTTATGTTTCCTATAATTTCGGAAAATTTAATAAAATACCTGCATAGATTTTAAAATCCCTTAAAATCATTAAAACCATTAGAAATCTTATAAAATGCATTGACATTTTTAAAGCTCTTGAAAATTCCTTTGTGTTTGTCAGGATACCCTAGAATCATGAAAATTCTTTTAAATCTTTTGAAATCTTTTTAGCTCCCTTGAAACTTTCTAATGATCTTGAAAGTGCCTTGAAAGCTTTAATAAAATTCAAAAATCTTTGAAATTCATTAAAATCACTTAAAATTATTGAAATCAATTGAAAATTATTTAAAGTATTTTAAAATATACCCTAAAATATTGACAATCCTTTGAAATCTTTTTATGGCCTTTGAAACTTTCTAAAGCTCTTTAAACTTTTTTGAAATTATTAAAAATATTCTTAATTCTTTCAAATTCGGTCAAATCCCTTCAAGATATTTAAATCAATTTAAAATGCTTTGAAATCCTATAAAATACCGTAAAATATTTATAATCTTCAGAAATGTTTTAAACTACCTTAAAACTTTGTAAAACTCTTTAACATTCCTTGATCGTAGTAAAAGTATCTAAGAATCCTTTGAAATTCCTTCAGATTATTGTAATCTATAGAAAATTGTTCGGAATCTTTTAAAATACCCGAAATACTTAAAATCCTCTAAATTTTTTTTAAATTCCTTTAAGATATTGAAATCAATTGAAAATTCCTTGACATCTTTTAAGATATTCTAAAATCATTTACATTCTTTAAAATCTGTGGAATGACCTTGAAATATTTGTAACTCCTTATAATCCCAAGAATTCCCTCAATCTTTGTTAATAAATTCTTTGAACTTTTATATTTCATTTAATTCTGAGAATTTTAATTGAAATACCTTTAGAACTTTTAAAATCCTTTAAAAGCATTGAAATCGTCAGAAATCTTATCAGATCCCTTGAAATCTTTTTAAAAAATCTCCTCAAAACCTTAAAATTGTTAAAACTTTTAAAAAATCCTCAAAATTACTTGGGATTGTCAAAATACCCAAAAATTTATTGAATATATGGAAAATTCCTTTGAATATTTTTAAATACCCAAAATATCATAAATTCTTTGACATTTTTTTTTAATCTTTTGAAAGTTTGAAAAAATTCTTGGAATTCTGAAAATCACACTAAAATCTTTAAAATGCTGTTAAATACCTTCATAATATTGTAATATGTTAAAAATATCTTGAAATATTTTGAAACACTAAAAGATTTGCAAAGAATTCTGAAAAATTTTGAAATCGTTCAGTTCAATTCAGAACTGAAATTTAGAAATTGGTATAGACTATAGTGATATTTTTATTTTTAAAAGTGACTATAGTGATTTTATTTTTAAAAGTCACTAAATACATTGCTTGACTTTTGCCTTTTTTTTTAAATCACTGATTTTCTCTAACCAACAAAATTCCCTAAAATTTCCCTGATTTACAGGGAATCCAATTCTTTAAATTTTGTTTAAATTAATATCTAAATTCTTCACCTTTCGTTTAATTCCAAACATGATGATTTAGTTATTGTAACTATTAGCCAGCATTTGATCAAAATGAAAATATTTAATGAAAAACACACTATATGTTATAATTACTCGGGGTAGAAATTTCATAATCGCTCGGCTGACTAATAATGAATGTAACTACTGCGCTGGTGTATGGTTGGTTGATCACGCATATATCTACTTTGAACAATTGAGAGCACACTACTTTACATATTCATGAAACACCAATACACCAACTAAAAATCTTTCCTAAGCCATTTTTTTCCTTTTGTAATTATGCATATTTCTGAAGATGTTCGAATTAAAGCGAATAAAATAATGATTTTTTTAATTCTACAAAAAATCTTTTAATTATCTATTTTCATTCAAAGAAAATATACTTTTTTCATTTTAGATTTTTTCAACCTTGAGGCATGTTTTTACTGACAAACTTTTTTTGTCATGTTTTCTTTACTGTACGTGAACAAACAAAACGAGGAATTTAATATTAAAACATACAAATAAGGAAATATTGTTTAACTAAATTTATTTATCAAATATAAGAATTATATATTAATTTTTCATGAAGTTAAAATTGTTAAGCGTTTATTATTTCAGAGTGGTCACTCCAACTTCAAAAAAAATCCAGGCTATTTCCCAGTTAAAAATGCGACATTTTCCGGTTGAATCTAAGCGTTTGTAATCATATTTATTCAACATTAATTGTTTTATTAGATAAATTTTTAAAAGAAGTAATCATTTTAGAACTCGGAAGTAAATTATACGGTGTAAATTATTCTAAGCGTGATATTAGCCTTTGAGGCCCAAAATGCTCTCGCTCTAGAAGAAACAGGGTAATTTTTCAAGAAAATGTTTATAACAATAATGTAGGTACAGTATTCTAGATCTTCGATCGAAACATTTTAAAACATTTAGAAGAGAATAGTGGATTTATCAACTAAAAAGGATGATTTTTTAAACAAAAAAAAAAACAATTTTTAACAAAAGAGCAGAATTTTCTGC
Source organism: Belonocnema kinseyi (assembly GCF_010883055.1). Lineage (NCBI taxonomy): Eukaryota > Metazoa > Arthropoda > Insecta > Hymenoptera > Cynipidae > Belonocnema > Belonocnema kinseyi. The sequence continues at coordinate 123,462,204 of NC_046659.1, read as the reverse complement.
CTAAAAAGTCGAACATTTAACAAAAATTTGACTTTTAACTTGAAAAGATGGATTTTCAAAATGAAAGTTAATTTTCACTGAATTTGAATTTTCAGTCATAAAAATATATTTTAAACGAAGCAAAATACACGAATTTTTAACAACAGCAAAAATTGGACTCCAAACAAAAATAGTTGCATTTTCAACCAAATAGTTGAATTTTTATGCAAAAAAGTCGAATATTTTGGAGTACAGTTGAATTTCTAAACCAGCAAAATCAATTTTCCTCAAAAAAATAACTTTTCTACCAAAAGATAAATTTTTTATCCAAAAAGATGAATGTTCAACTAAAAGAAGATCAACTTTCAACTAAATACTTTAACTTTCAACGAAAACCATTTATATTCAACCAAACAATTATATTTACAACTTAATAGTTTAATTTGAAAGCAAAAAAAGGAAGTTTTAAACAAAAAATATTAAACTTGAATAAAAAAACCGTTAAATTATCAACAAATGAGTTGAATTTGCAAACCAACAAAACAAATATTTTAGAAGACAGTTGAATTTTCAAACAAAAAAAGGACTTCTACGATAGAATAAATTTTGTACAACAAAAAAAAGTTAATTTTCAATCAAGATGGATGAATTTTCAACTGAATAGTTGAATTTTTAATAAAAAGAAATTAATACTAAACTTCCGCATATAATACTAGACTTTTGAAAAAAAAGAATTACCTTTCAATCAAAAAGATGACTTTTTAAAAAAATAATTGATTTTTCCAACAAAAATTACTTTTTCACAACAAAGATGAATTTTTAATAAAATAATTAAATTTTCATGCAAATAGTAGACATTTTCACCAAAAGAGATTTATTCTGAACCAATGATATAATAATTGACTTTGCAAATATAAAGATTTAACTTTAAACAAAAAATATTACTTTTTAAGAAAATAGTTAAATTTTAAACAATAATAGATAATTTTTGAAAACAAAATAGTTAGATTATCAACCTAATAATTAAATTTTCAATCAAATAGTAGAATTTTTCACCAAAAGAGATTTATTCTGAACCAAAGATATAATAATTGACTTTTCAAATATAAAGAATTAACTTTAAACAAAAAATATTACTTTTTAAGAAAATAGTTGAATTTTAAACAATAATAGATAATTTTTTAAAACAAAATAGTTAGATTATCAACCTAATAATTAAATTTTCAATCAAATAGTAGAATTTTTCACCAAAAGAGATTTATTCTGAACCAAAGATATAATAATTGACTTTTCAAATATACAGAATTAACTTTAAACAAAAAATATTAGTTTTTAAGAAAATAGTTGAATTTTAAACAATAATAGATCGTTTTTGAAAACAAAATAGTTAGATTATCAACCTAATAATTAAATTTTCAATCAAATAGTAGAATTTTTCACCAAAAGAGATTTATTCTGCACCAAAGATATAATACTT
>NC_046659.1:123458978-123460648 GCF_010883055.1 Belonocnema kinseyi | reverse complement strand
TAATGGACCCAAGTGGGGAACCTTACATAACGACTTCGTGAGGTTCTTCGCTTGGGGTGATTGCTAGAGAGATTGATCAGCAACCTGGGTCGCAGCAGTGTTTCGGAACGAACGTGTTATTTGCTTAAATAGCACGAGAATTCTGGATCAATCTGAAAAATCTCTATCCCTTCCACACACTACTCCTTTCCCTTGCCGAGTGAGTCACGCCTACCTCGAAAGGGAAATGGCTTAATGGTGTAATAATAAAAAAAAAAAATAATTATAATGGAACCCCATAAGAAAATCCAATTATTTTGGATTGAAAATTCATTTACAATAACAATGCGAAACTTTTGAGTGTTATATTTTTGGATCAGAATTCCTCATTTTTGCTCTAAAATTTAACTGTTTTTTTTAAACATTAGTCTTTTTTGATAAAAATGGGTAATTTTGTTAAAAATGTATCTTTTGATTGAAAAGTCATCACTTTTTATTGAAAGCTCTTTTTTCATTCAAAGGTCTACTATTATACACGTGGTTCAGAATTCACCTTTTTACATTCTCATCATTTATGATTGAGAAAGTATTAGAATTGTCGGAAATTTGACATCACACTTTTTCAACGGATCTCCACACTTCGAGACCCCTTGAATCCGAAAATCAGGTTTTCACGATGGCGTCTATCTTTCTGTCTGTCTGTCCGTCCGTCCGTAAACACGATAACTCTCAAAAAATTAACGAATCAAATTCATATTTGACACACTTTTTTTAGGTCCTAAAAAGAATAAACAATTTATCCTAATGACTTTTTTCGATAAAAAGAACATCCTCAGAGTTATAGCGTTTTTAACATTTTTTTAACCAACCGAAAATCAAAATTTGAAGCCGAAAAACGCACGATATGAAAAAAAGTCAAAAGAAGAAAAACATTTCTTTTTGAAAGTCCTATAAGATTTTCATAACCAATCTTTGGATTTTCTTCAAAAATCGAAAATTCAAATTTTGATTGCACAAAAAATAATGGACAGAAAAATTCCATTTTGTGGATAAAGTATGTAGGATACGAAAAAAGATGAATTAACAAAAATTGTTATCCCAAAAAAGATCTACAATTTCGTTAAGAATCATTTATTGATACGACGCGTACTTTTTGTTTTAGTCGTGAAAAATAACGTTGAAAAAAAATGTGTGGAAAAACGAGGGAAGTTACGAGAAAAAAATCCAACAAAACCTATTTACATATGTACTGACATCTAAAAGAGATCTTTTTGACAAAGTTTTTTTCAAGTATTCCAAATGCAAAGAAGAAATATCCGAGCGCGAAGCGCCAGATTCAACCGTCGCGTGCCCTAGGCGCGCTCAAACTTGCGAGAGAAGGGAGCCACGCGCATAGCGCGCGATTAGAATGTGCCCGCGAGGCGGGAAGATTTTTTCCTTGAAAATTCTACCATTTGGTTAAAAATGCAATTTTTTAATTGAAAATTCAACTATTTTGGTTTAAAAGCTATTCTTTTTATTCAAAAAGTGTATCTTTATATTTTTTATTTAGAATTAATCTCTTTTGGTAAAAAATTCTACTATTTGACTGAAAATTTAATTATTAGGTTGATAATCTAACTATTTTGTTTTAAAAAATTATCTATTATTGTTTAAAATTCAACTATTTTCTTAAAAAGTAATATTTTTTG
>NC_046659.1:123454151-123458878 GCF_010883055.1 Belonocnema kinseyi | reverse complement strand
CCATTCTTTCCGCGGTCTACCTCTGGGCACGTTGCCATTTACTTTACCTTGATACACTTGTTTCGTTAGTCGTTCATTTGGCATTCTCTCAACATGTCCGAGAGAATGATTAAGTTCTTGATTCAGCGAAAAACGAGAAAAAAAGTTAATTCCCTGGAAAACAGGGGAAAATATGGGAAAGTGTGTGAAATCTGTGATTTAATAAACCGCAATGAAGATATTCACATTTTGTGATCCAGGTTCTAAAATATAGATTATGGATTTTAGCTGGAAATATTTTTTTTAAAGAACAATACAATATTTATTGCCAATATAAAAAAAATTGAAAAATTCTGATCTTTCCAAAATCTTCCCGGCTTTTCTGAGTCCTAAAAATTCCTGGTTAATTCTCGGTTTTCCCGGTCAGTGGCGAAGCTGTATTCGAAAAACTTTGAATTTTTATTTCCCTTTAAAATCTATAGACACAGACTATAATTTATCGATTTAAATTCATATCGCTTGAGAAGAGTAACCGAGACTCGAAAATAGAGTAATTTCAGATTCTCTCTTTACCAACTGATGAGTAAATTAAAAGAAAAAATTAAAACAAGATTTATCTCATTATAAATTTCATCTTTCACTTTTAAAATAACAAAGTTTGATTCCATGTTTTTAAATTATTAAACCACTTTCCTCAAATAATCGTCGGTTGATAATGTAGAAGTTCTAAGGAGCCGCCCATAAACTACGTTACCAATTTTGGGATATTTTGAGCACATAGCCCAATTTCTCTCAAAGCAGGGGAAATAGGATGATTTTTCACGAAAATAAAGGAATACATTCTTTTTAATAAATTTAATTGTGAGATAATTTAAATGTCTAAGATTTAAAGTCAAAATACATTTGCATTTTCAACAAAACAATAGAGTCATCAACAAAACAAATTGTTAATCAAATAGTTGCATTTTTAACCAATAAAGACAAATTTCCAACCTTCAACAAAAAAGATTAATTTTCCATGAAGAAGTTTAATACTTTACCAGAAAAGTCGAATTTTCAACAACATTATTGAATTTTGAAGCCAAAAAGGCGAATTATCTACAAAATAGTTGAATTTTCTACCCAAAACTTGATTTGGTACCAAACAGTTTAATTTTTATAAAAATAGTTTAATCCTTAATACGAAAAAATAAATTTTTATAGCGCAGTTAAACTTTAAACCAAGTATTTGATTTTTCAACGATAAAAGACGAATTTTTAACAAAAAAACTTGTATGTCTTACAAGAATAGATTAATTTTCAATCAAACGATTACATTTTTAATCAAAAAAGTTGATTTTTCAGCAAATTACATGAATCCATAAATGGAAGTTAAATTTTTGAATATCAAAAATTAATTCTTAAACAAAGAAAAATAAAAATTATCGTCAAAACAGTTGAATTTTCTACCCAAAAGTTAATTTTCTACTAAACAGTTTTTTTTTCATAAAAATAGTTTAATTTTAAACCTAATAATTGAATTAATTTTTCAAAAAGTAGTTTACATTTAAACCAAATAGTTGATTTTGTAACAATAAGCCGAATTTTAAAATAATAGTTGAATCCTTAATAAAAGCAGATTAATTTTCCACCAAACAGTTGCATTTTTCACCAAAAAAGTATAATTTAAAAAAAAATACAAGAATCCAAAAATCGAAGTTACATTTTAGTTTCAAAAATTAATTTCTTTCAAAAATAAAATTAGTCAACATAGTTCAGTTTTCAAGCAAAAAAGTTAATTTTCCACTAAGAAGATTAATGCTCTGCCAGAAAATCCGAATTTTGAACAAAATGGTTTAATTTCAAAGCCAAAAATACATATTATCTACAAAACAGTTGAATTTTCTACCGAAAAGTTAATTTTTTATCAGTTTTATTTCCATAAACATAGTTTAATTTTGAACCTAATAGTCGAATCATCAACTAGAAAATATGATTTTTCAAGTAAATTAATAACTCTTGAAACAAAAAAAATTAATTTTTTTAAAAGTTGTTTACCTTTAAATCAAGTAGTTGATTTTCTTAACAATAACACGAATTTTTTACAAATTAGTTTAATCCTTAACAAAAGCACATTAATTTTCAACCAAGCAGTTGAATTTTAACCAAAAATGTCAATTTTAAACGTATTTGTAGCAAAATTGTGGAATTTCAAAGCCCAAAGGACAAATTATCTGAAAAACAGATGAATTTTCAACGCAAAAGTTAATTTTCTATCAAACAGTTCTATTTTCATCAACATAGTTTATTTTTTAACCTAATAGTTGAATTATCAAATAAAAAATTTGGCTTTTTAATTAAAATAATAAATCTTTAACTAAAAAAAAACAATTTTTTAATAATTTGCTTAACTTTAAATCAAGTAAATGATTTTTCGACAATAAAAGACGAATTTTTTACAAAATAGTTGAATCCTCAACAAAAAAAAAATTAATTTTCAACCAAAAATTTTCATTTTTAACCAAAGGAGTAGAATTTTCAACAAAATACATTAATTCAAAAATGGAATAGTTAATTTTTTTTAGTTCGAAAAATTAATTCTTCACCAAAAACAACACCTATTAAACAAAATAGTCCAATTTTCAACCGAAAAGATTAATTTTCCACTAAGAAGATTAATATTGTAAAAAAATAGTCGAATCTCCAACAAAATGCATCAATTTTCAACAAAGTTGTTGAAATTCGAAGCCACGAAAGACAAATTATCTACGAAACAGTTCAATTTTTAACCCGAAAGTTAATTTTCTAAAAAAATAATTTCTTTTTCATAAAAATAGTTTAATTTTTTTCCATGAAGTTGCAATTTTCAACCAAAAACATGAATTTTCAACACTAACGTTCATTTTTAACGAAACAGTTTTATTTTCTACCAAACTGTTGAAGTTCAAAGCCAAAAAGACTAATCTTCTACATAACAGCTCAATTTTCAACTTGAAAATATAAATTTTCAGCTAAAATGATGAATCGGCAACAAATAAAGTTAAATGCATTTTTTTTAAACAATACTATAATCCTTAACAAACAATAAAACAGATCATTTTCAAACAGTTGCATTTTTAAACCAAAAAGACGAACTTTCGGCCACGTAGTTGAATTCTCAACAAATTAAAAAAATATATTTTAAGCCAACAATAGAAGTTACATTTTCAATGAAAAAAATTATTTCTCAACGAAAAAGAAACGAATATTCAAACACATATTTAAAATTTCAACCAAAGAGATGACTTTTCAACTGAAATTATGAATCTTAAAAAAATTAAACGTTCAACAAAATGTTTCGACATAGAACCTAAAAGATAAAACATTTTTAATAAAATAATTAAATTTACTTCCAAATGGTAGCATTTTTAACTAAACAAGATAAATTTCGAACCAAAAATATAATAGTAGACTTTTCAACCAAAAATAGTCGGATTTTCAAATCAAGTTCTTTTACTTTATTTCGCATTTAAGCAAAAAACGAGAAAACCCGAAAGTTTTTTAAAAACTGGTCGAAATAAAATATTCCTGAAAGTACATTTTCTAGAAAACTGATCTGTAGCAAAATTCGGAATTTTTTTTCAAATTCATCATCAGGAAACGCGTTAATAAACTGTAATTGAAAAAGGCGATAATTACATAAATTAGAGTTTAGACAAAACCCTTTACTTTATTTTTTTCTCACTGGGAGCCTTTAAACTCGAGACCTTTATTTCTATTCGAAACTTCACGCTAAAATTGAGAATTATGGAATAAAATAATGAATTTTCAGTTTTCGTTCTTTAATATTCAGAGTAGCCGTTTTTAAGCTGCAAAATTTTCCACTTGAAGTAATAAAAACTGAGCTTTAAATGAAAGCACTCAAAGTGAAACTGTTAAATTTTGAACTTTTAAAATTTTTTAATTACAATATTTTGTATTCAAATTCTCAATAATTTACGCTTATAAAATTTTAGGTACTAACATTTTTTAATATAAAAAATATATTTATCCACGTTATCATTTTTAATGCTCTAAATTAAAAAATCAATCAATGAACTTTAAAATTTTCAAAAGTATATAATATTAAGGACTTTTAAGCTAAAAGTATCAAATATTGAAAAATTGGAAAAAATTTTAATGAACACTTCTTAAATTAGAAATTCAACTGTTTTATTTTTAAATAGTTTAAACATCCTTGGAAGGCTTCAAAATTTTATTTCAAAATCTCGAGAAATCTAGAAGTTGTTTTAAATTTGAAATTATTTTGGACATTTGTTCAGAACTTTTAAATATCTGTCAAAATTAATTGAATTTTTTCTACAATTTTCAGAAAATCCTGCAAAGGGGGAGGGTCGGTAAGGCCGGTTTTTGGCCTAATTTTTTTTTGGACCAAAAAATCTGAAAAAATCATGGTAGTATCTTATAAGTATCCCGAGTCGATTGCACGCTAAACGGACTACCCTCCACCCCCCAGCCACCCCTAAAAATATAGGAAACACCACTACCCACCAACTGTATTTTCGAGAGATTTGACACTCTTAAACATGTATTCTGAGGTTAGCTCGGGTTTACTATGGTTTTCGGGGTCACCGAATACAAATCTGGCGTCACCTTTATCGCATCAGGTTCAAGGTCATGACCTTGAACCTGACGCGATATAGGTCAGCGGACACCAGGTTCGTAATCAGCGACCCCAAAAACCTATAACATTTTTTTTTTATTTTTTACCGTTTTTTCTCGATTTGACC
>NC_046659.1:123451010-123454051 GCF_010883055.1 Belonocnema kinseyi | reverse complement strand
CGACTCGGGATACTTATAAGATACTACCATGATTTTTTCAGATTTTTTGGTCCAAAAATAAATTAGGCCAAAAACCGGCCTTACCGACCCTCCCCCTTTTAGAAAATTTCTTTACGATTTAGATGTCTAAACAACAACTGAACATTGTTTATTTGTAGGCGAAATTTGAGTAATTTTAAGATATATGTAGAAGTTTTGAAAAGATTCAAACTTAACGTAAAACATGAAATGGTAGCCTAATATAAAAAAAATGTAGATTTTCGCACATTTTAAACAAGAAAATTAGATTCTTTTCAAGAATTGTGAAAGGCTTTAAAAGAACAAAAATATTTTCTTAAAATTCCTCGGAAAATTAAAAATAACTTTTCATTTTGAAAAATTATTTTAAGAGAATCTTTAAAAGTTTTTCAAAGATTTAAAAAAAAATGTTCAAAAAAGATTGAAATTTTTTCTACAAATGTGCATTTGTAAAATATACATCAAAATTTAAAAATTTCACTTACAAATTAAGCTAAATATTCAATAATTAATATTTTTTAATTAAAAATGTCAAATTGAATGGATTGAAAATTGAATATTTTAGACTGAAACAATATTTTAAATTTAATAAGATCCTTCAATTAAGAATATATTATTATGAAGTTATTTTCAAGTTGAAAATAGTTTATAAACTTTCAGTCACACGTTCACAGTTGTTTAATGACTAAGACTTTTAAATTGAAATCGTTTAGGTTTTAACGTTAAAATCTGAAAATTCTTAAATTTTTAACTGGTTTGGAATCGTATTATCAAATCGTTTTTGTTCACTTTTTATTACCTAAAGTACAGATAAATGAAAAAAAAAATATTTATTAAATAAAAAAAATGTTTTTTGTCCAAAATTTTCAACAATAAAGGCTTTTATTTTTTATTTGTTCAAGTGTTTAAGGAAGCATTTAAAAATTCTTTAAATTAAAAATGTAAGCTAAGAAATAAGAATTTTAAACGGAAACTTTTTAAAGTAAAAACATTTTTTCTACAAATTTGTAAAATTCCCTGTAAAAAAAATCACTGTTATTTCCCGGTTTTTTCCGGTCTCAAAAAATTCCCGGTCCAGCGGCCACCCTAATTTTGTATAATAAAATATTCAATGCAATTGTAATTTTTTATACTCGAAATTTAAATTCCCTCAAAATTTTTTTGTTTATAAATAATTCAAAATAAAAAAGTAGCCAGAAAGTCACGCATCCTTAAGTTTCTATTACCTAATATGAAAAACATAATCATTTTTAAAATCCATAATAACAAATTTTTCAATATTAGAAGTTTAAAAAATTGTTAAATGGACTTAAATAATTGATTATATTATTATATCTAACAGATACAAAAAATAAATAAATTACCATTTTTACGATTTATTAATACCAATGTAGAGAATTTTTCCCCTTTATTTAAACAGCTTTGACTTTGAAGCATTCAATATACTTTAAAGTAGTATCGAATTAAAATTTATTTCTATTTAAAAGCGCTAATGCAATTTCAATACCTTTGAATTTTAAGTCATCAATTTTTAAAGTTTTTAATTTTTTCCTTTTTGGAACTTTTATTCTGAAATAATTTTATTTACAGATTCTCGGTTTGAAAAAAAAAACTCTTAAATTTTGAACGCCTTAATTTATTGTTGACCACTTATTATTATTATTATTAACAGTAGTAGTAGTAGTAGTAGAAGTTTTTTAAGTTATTTGGTATTATTGATGTCGAAAACATTTATTTGTAAACAATTATCAGCAATTGCTTAGTTCAAATACTTTAAACAAAATACTTTGTTTTTCAAGTTCTGTCCAGTTATACCAGAAAAAAAGTGTTCTCCGAGCTCTTCCAACTGGGATTTTTTTTCAAACGGGTCATAAATTTCATCTCAGTTTCCCGTCAAAAAAAAAATTGGCAGATCTTGAAAAAGGCCGAGCGATCCTGGGTCACGCTGCACCTGTGGATTGTGAATATCCCTGCTTTAGACTACCAGAGTAAGAAATTTCGAATATATTCATAAAAATATGATCTTTATTCAAAAGTACATGAATCTACTAGGATCTTATTTCATACATAGAAATACAGTCATTGGTCCCAAATGCATTAGTGGTCACTTCATTCATATAACATTTGTAAACATTTGTAAACATTTGTAACCGTTTGTAACATATATTATGACATCTACAATATAAACACACATAAATTTCAGGTTTCGCGAATTCTTTCCTTCTTGTTTGTTTTACTTTGCCCTCGAGGTCAGGTACACATCAAATCGCAAAAATTAATCAGAGACAGTTGAAAATTGCATCGATGACTGTTTTGCTCACTACGAAGGTCATTCGTTCCTCTATCACTACCGAGTATACAAATCAAAAATTAAATAATCGTTACCAACAAAAAAATGAAAAAAAAAAAAATATATATATGGCGCAAGTTCTACGAGAACTTGGTTCCTGTCTGATTCTCGCGTCTCTGAAACCCACTTGCTCTAATTCGCGAATAGAAAAATATGCTTTCTACTGGCTATTGTAAAGAATATTTAAATAATTATTAACAGTTGTATATTTTGCGTATAAAACATTCAAACCGTGGAGAAGACAGTGGAGAAACGTCGATTCTTGCAATTGATTGTAACTCGTAACAGGTATTTTACACATTTTCCTCATTTACCCTGTGAGCACAGTTTCATCCTGAAAAAAGATTAACAGTTATTTAACAAACAACTTCGTTCCGCGGCGGAAAATTTTTTACGAAAAAGTAAAAAAAAAAAGTAGAACTATTTTTAGAGGAATCTGCAAATGAATGCAATAAAGTATAACGAAAATTACAGAACAGTACAACTATTTTCTATTATGCGGGCGAATTTTGTACTTTTTTGTATACTGATATATTTCACTGTAGTTCAAATTTCTTATGATAATTTACAAAAATTTACAACTACGAGGGTGGATTGATAAGTTTCCGGCCTGACCAAGAGATGGCGCCACTAGGCCTACCTTGAGGTGGCGTTCTATAGTACCATCCTTAGA
>NC_046659.1:123439763-123450910 GCF_010883055.1 Belonocnema kinseyi | reverse complement strand
AGCCTTGGAGGAGATTATGTTGAGAAATAAAAAAAAAAATTCTTAAAAACGTTGTTTTTCTTGGTCAGGCCGGAAACTTATCAATCCACCCTCGTATAAGAATGTAAAGGAATTTACAGGTTTTTCAACCGAAAAGTTGTTCTTTATCGACCTAGGAAAACAAATATTTAGAATATTGCTTCTATGTTTAAGCTTTATTAACAATAACAAAATTTTCGAATAACAAAATTTCCAAATAATAAAATTCCCGAATAATAAAATTGCCGAATTGGGAAATTTCCGATGGTTTATAACATTACCGAATTTGAAACTTGCCGAATTACAAAATTCCCAAGTATAAACAGTTACATTTTAAAAATATACATTTTATGCATTAAGAATACAATAATCAAATATTTTTATAACAAAAATTATTTGTAATGTTTGAAATTTCTAAAGTGATTGTTTGAATTTAAAATAACAAAAATTGAAAAAATATATTTCTAGATGAAAATTAGGGTCGACTGAAAAATCCCGAAAAGTAAAATATTCAGCCCTGTAAAATTCCCGAATAATAAAATTGCAGAAAAATAAAAATACCGAATTGGAAAATTCCCGAATATTAATATTCATGAATAATAAAATTGTTCACTAGCGAGGCTTTCTCTACAAATTTATACTCTACTCCAAATGAGAATTTTATTTATTTTTTTTATAACTAGGGTTGACAAAGTTTAGTTTTTTTTGTGAAAAGCCAACTAGTCATGCGAGAAACCTTCCATGGAGAAATTCTTATTTTGTTCTCAATATGTACATTGTTCAGAAAAATTTGTTTGTCATGTTAGAATTATTTGAAAACTTTAAGTTCCAAAGTTTTCCGATGTTCAAGTACATAATGAATTTTTTAATTTGTAAATCCCCTGGCCTCAAAGTACAGTTTTAAATGAGAAATCTCATTAATTTTCAGTTTTAATTCAATTTAATTTTTAACTTGAAATCGTTTAAACAGCAAAAACTATTTTAAATTACCCAAAAAATAATTAAATTATTTAACTTGCGCGGGAAAAGGTTTAACCTTAAATTAGAAAGAGCGCTAAATTTAAATTATAAATTAATGAATGTAATAGAAAACATATTTTTGCTTTAAGCAGTATATGATTAAAAACAAATATGTATACACTTCACTGTTGTGTGTTTGTAAAAAATATATCTATTAATTATGATGTATATTTTTTTCAACAAAAAATGCTTTAAATTCTCTTGAATATTCTCTAGAATAGAACATTTTCTTCTCAACATAAATTCTCGGGCATTTAAGAACTCTATAGAAATGAATATTTTATATTTTTTATTAGCTTATAATTTGAAAGTTTAGTTTAGAATTTTTTATTTTCAGATTGTCTAAATATTTCTACAGCTTCGAATTTGAATTCATTAAATTTCGAAGGATTTTAATTTAAAATTGTTAAAATAAAACAGATTCTTATTTTAAATGGGGATGACTGAAAATCCAGAAAAATAAAACTCCTGACACTTTAAAATTCCCTAATTGGAAAAGTCTTAAATAATGACATTTCTGAATGGGAAAATTTCTGAATAACAAAATTCCCGAATTGGAACCTTCCCCGGATAACAAAATTTTCGAACAGTTTATAATATTACTGAATTGGAAAATTCAAGAAATTAAACAATTACAATTTTTTATAAATATATTTTATTGATTACAAATACAATAATGAAATATTATTTTATTCAATTATTTAAAATTTTTTAATTTCGAAAATTGTTTGAATTTAAAATAATAATAATTTTAAATTAAATATTTCTGGGTGACGAATTTTTTTAATCTGCATAGAATTTGATAATAAAATAAAAAAAAACGTTCGCGAAAATCGAATTACAAATTGATATTTTCTTTGAAAAACGTTATAAGGTACGATGAATATAGAGAGTGATTTTTTTGGTTCAAGAAGCAAATTTGGTCAAATTTAGAAGTTGTAAAAAAATCCAATTTTCATTTTCAAAAAATGAGAATTTAGCTTTAAGAATTCAACTGAGTTGCTGAATTTATACACTGCGATTAATAAAATGTATTTATAAAAAAAATGTAATTGTTTAATTTCTTCAATTTTACAATTTGGGAATTTCCCAAATTCGAATATTTTATAATTCGGCAATTTTCTGTCGAGAATTGTATTCTTCGGGAATTTTTCAGTTCGATATTTTTATTTTTCGGCAATTTTATTCCTCGCGAATTTTATTATTCTGGAATTTTTTAATTCGGGAATTTTCCGATTCGAGAATTTTATTATGCGAAAAGTTTATTTTTCATAAATTTTATTGTAGAGAAATTTTCCAGTTCGGAAATTTTACTTTTCAGGATTCTTCAATCTTCCTTATGCCATTGAAATTAAAAGATTCGAACACATTTTTTCATTTAAAGTTATAAAAACTTAACTGCACATTAATACACTCAAATTGGAATACTTCTGAATTAAAAAATTAAACCTTTCAACTTTTTTAATTCAAGCACTCAATAATTAACGCATATAAAATCAAAGATTTAAAAATTTTTCAATTGAAAACTTGTTCGTTAAGGGCATGTGGTATACTTCATCGTATGGTAAATCGGGCTCAGTTCCCCCGGGTTTTTTTCCCACAAAAATCAAAATGTTTACAACCTGAATTCGGAGATACTATAAAATAGTATCACGGACATCCACGAACTATATTTTTTTAGGGATAATAACAATAAAATGCATTTTGCTAAATAAAAATTGTATGCATGTGCACTATTTTAAAGTAGCCAGTAGCCACTTAGAAATTATTTATGAAATTAACTTTTTTAATTGTCTACAAACATAGTTAGTTCCCGGACATTAGTTACTATGTTAAAATCAAATTAAATTGAAAAATAAACAATTTTAACCTTCATACATAGTGCAGTTCAAAGATTTCGAAAAATATAAATCCACGTTATCATTATGAATTCTATAAATTGAAGCCTGAATGAAAAATTAAAAAATTTTATTATTTCAACCGATTTTAGCTAGAAACATTGATTTATACATCAAGATGTGTTTTTAAAATATTTTAAAATATTCTCTGAAAAATTAGAAAAAATTAATATAAAAGTTTTTCAGGAAGCCATTAAAGTTTTTATTATTATCTTGAAACTCGAATTTTTCCCACTATTTTTTTAAACTCCTTTAAGATTAATAAAATTGCCTTAAGCTCTTCCTAATTCTTTATTGAACATTTTTGAAATCTTAAAAATCAATTTTTAATTTTAAATATATATTTCGAACCAAAAATGGAATAGTCACATTTTTATTTTAAAAAATTAATTCTTAAAAAATAAAATAATATTCGACAAAATAGTTACATTTTCAACCAAAGAAATGAATTTTTTAACAAAGTGATGAACGCAACACAAAAAAATTAACATCCAACAAAAGAGGTGGACCTTCAAACCAATAAAATTAATTTTCAACAAATAATTTGAATTTTCAACCAAAAATGATAAATTTTTTATCAAAAAGAAGAATTTTCTACATATCCGATTAATTTCTACAAAAAAGTCGAAGTTTCAACAAAATACATATTAATAAATTGAAAAATTATATTATTTCAATCGTTTTTAATCCAGAAACATTAATATTTCAAAAAAAATTGTTTTTGAAAAAAATCATTTTGCAATTATCCAAGAATCTAATGAAAATTTTGTTATTATCTTGGCAGTCGAATTTTTCCTACCATTTTTCGAAAATCCTATGCGATTGAAAAAATTTCCTGAAGATCTGCAAATTTTTATTTTTTAGTTTGGAAACCTTTTGTATGTTCTTTAAAAGTTAATTTTTAAACCAAAAAATCATTTTTAATTTTTCTAGGAATTCTGATAAAAAAAATTATTGTTTTAAAAACTTTCAAAATTCTTGAGAAGTTTTAAAATTTTATTTAACAAATTTTCAAAAATCTAAATTTTTATCAAATGTTTTGAAATCTTTTCTCAAGTGTTTATTTATTTTGGAATCTTTTCAAAACTTCTAAATACATCTTAAACATCTTCAAATTGTTTTTTAAAAATTTATCTTGTTTTTAATTGTTTAGCTTATTCAAATTTCCATTTATCTTTTATTTAATTTATCTTAAAAATAAGGAATTGTTTTTTACTAGTCAAAATTGGTCTTTTTTTATATTTTTAAATAATCTCCAAAAAATAATGTTTGAAAAAATAAAAAAAAATTAACATTTTTATCAGCAATCTTAGGAAATTTTTTTTCCAAATTTTCCCAATATTTCAACTTTGGTGAAATCTTGTATTTTTTTGTGAAGACTTGTCATTTTCTGCAATAATTGACGTAAAATTGAAAGTGTTTTCATGAGGTCAATCATCAAAATTAAAAAATGTAAAATCCTGCAGTTTTCTGTAATACTTTGTAGATTTTTACAACCAATTAAAAAGAATATTAATAAAAAAGTTATACAATTTTTTTATTTGTGGAAACAGATACTTTATTGTTCATTTGTTTACTTTTCTAAAAGAAAAGCGCAAGACAAAACTATCTATTTGTTTTTAATTGTATTTTTTTTTATTTTGTAAACTAAAAGAAAGTGCATGTTTCTAGGAAAAAAAAATATAGTAGTAGAAATATTGTACTTTTTGATAGAAATGTTTTCCACCGGGGTTATTTTTAAAATAGAAAATTATTTTTAATTATTGAGAAAACACTTACCAGGCTTTAAGTACTCATCGGGTAATTACGTAGCGACGGTTCTCCACTGAATCTACGATTGCGAGGGCTTTTTTCTTCTACCAAATAGATTACTCAAAACGGAACTTCTCTTATAGTCCCGATCTTTACGACTTCCACCCGTACTTTGTTCACTTTCCGATCCACTCTCGGATGGCCTTCTTCCATCGACGACTGAAATATTTTGCCCTCCCTGTGCAACGGCTGGTGGAGGCGATATATAAGGTGGCAGGGAAGTTGGTCTGCCAGTGAATGTGTTTAGTGTTGGAGGTCCAGCCTTCAAAATTAAATATTTATATAATTTTACATTGTTATTACCTACTACACATGTATCAAAATTACTGTCATGACTCAATAATTATTAAAATTGACAATACTTAATGTTTATAATTTATTAATTTACTCTTTAAAAAATTAATTACTAATTTTAATTACTAATTACTTTATTGAGATCTTTTAATAAGAAGTGCTCTATTTTCGTTTGAAATTGCTAATTTTTGGTTTTCAATGGATTGCTACAAAATCAAAATTTCAAAATCTCCTGACTTTTCCTGAGTTTCAAGAAAATATAGGGAATTTAGGGTAATAAATGATTTTAAATCATATTAATGCATAGGGATTTTCATCGAAGATCTTTTCTACCAAAGAAGATGAATCTTCAATCAAAAAGAATGAATTCTCTATCTAAAAACACAAATTTTCAACAAAAAAGTTAAATCAAAAAGAAGATTTTTCCACCAAAAGAGAAGAATTTTCAATGGAAGAGTTGAGTTTTTAAACTAAAAAGACAATGTTTTAGAAAACACTTGACTTTTAAATTCGGAGAAATGTACTTTCAATCAAAAAGTTAATTTTTAAATAAAAAGATAATTTTTAAACAATTTAGTTAAATTTATTTTCAACCAAAGGGTTGAATTTTCAAGTTAGAAATATTAAATTTCAACCTGAAAAAGTTGCATTTTTAAACAAATATTTTTGTCCTCAAGCCAAAAAAATTTTTTAGCAGGCAGTTGAGTTTATAATAATATAATAATATACAATTTAAAATAATAGTTAAACTTTCAATTAAAAAATTATTTTTTAACAAAAAAAAGTTTTCAGAAATACAGTTAAATTTGCAATCAAAGAGATGAAGTTTCAACTGAAATGACAAACATTAAAATTAATAATAGTAATAATAATAAGTTTTTAACACAGGAAATCATTTTAGAACCAGGCAGTTTAATTTTCAAACTCAGAAGACGAGTTTTCAACAAAAAAGTTAAATTTCCAACCGAAAATGATTTTTCAGTTAAAAAAGAAAAAAAAAAGTTAGTTCATTTGAAATTTTTAAGCAAAAAGGCGAATTCTCTACAAAAGAGTTGAATTTTTAACCCAAAAATACGAATTTTTAACAAGAAATGGAATAGTTACATTTTATATTCAAAAATCATTTTTTAATAAAACATTTTTTAAACAAAGTAGTTGCATTTCCAACAAAATAATTAAGTTTCTAAGCAAATAGTATAGTTTTTCACAAAAAGAGATGAATTCTGAACAAAAAATTTAATAGAAGATTTTTCATTTAAATATAATGAACTTTCAACCAAAAATAGTTGAATTCTCTTTATCACTTTTTCTTACTCCGTTCTGCATTTTAAATACATAACATTATTGTCTACTGAAGAAATTCAAAGTACGTGTTTTGATAATATTCTTTATTTTTTGACCAAATAGTAAAATTTTTAATTAACAAAGATCCAATTTCAACAAAAAATGAAAGAGCTCAATTTTAAACTAAACATGAAGCAGTTTAATTTTCAACCAAACTCATTATTTTTCAAACAAGAAGATTAAGTTGCTACTAGAGAGACAAGTATTCGAAAGAATACATTAATTTCGAACTAAATATTTGAAGTTCTAATTATAAAAGGTAAGTTTTCTACCAAAGAAAAAACGAATTTGCAACAAGATTCTTAAATCAACAAAAACTTTAACCAAAAATGGAAAAATGAAATATTTAGATGAAAAAAATTAATTTTCAACAATATATTTCAACTTGCAACAAAAGAAGTGAACTTCCAACTTAAAAAGAAAACCTTTTCAACCAAAAATGTAAAAGTTAAATTTCCTGTTAAAAAAATTAATTTTCAACTAAAGTAATGAATCTTTATACAAAAAAATTACTTTCCAACAAAGAAGCATAACTTGACGTAAACAAAAAATTCAATAAAGTATTAATTCAATTCATTCAATTACATTTTTATCGAAAGAAATTAATTGTACAAATAAAAAAAAATGTAACCAAAAATGAAATAGTTCAATTTTCAATTGAAAAAATAATAATTTTGAACCGAAAAAAAGAATATTTGAACAAAATACTTAAATTTTCAACCAAAATAAAGAATTTTCAACTGAAAAATTAATTTTTAAACAAAACAAAAATATTTGTATGAAAGTAATACAATTTTTTTAAAGTATTTTAACTTTTAACCAAAGAATTTAGAATAATTTTCTAAAAAACAGATCAATTTTCAAACACATGTTTGAATTTTCAACTAAGATCATTTTTCGAGAAAACAAAAACGAATTTAAAAAAAAAGTTAGTTAAATTGTCAAACGAAAAAAGATGTTTCGACCAAACATATTAATTTTTGGACATTAAGATTAATCTTCAGCCAAAGAGACCATCTTTTAATAAGACATTAATTTTCATCTAATTGGTTGATTTTTAAACTAAAAGTGGCCAATTTGTAACCAAAAATTGACAAGTTAAACGTTCAGATAATCAATTTTTAATTAAATAAAACTAATTTTCATTAAACTAGTTCATTACAAACCAAAGAGATGAATCTTCAACGCACAAATTAAATCGTAATAGTTGATATTTCAACCAAAAAATACTTTAAATAAAAAGTCGTTGAGCTCAGCCAAAAAGGACGAATTTTCAAAACATCATGTAATTTTACGAATAAAAAAGATCACTTTTTAAGAAAAAAAAAAAACAAAAACAAATAAAAGACAAATTTTCAAACAATGAGACGAAATTTCAACTGATAACTTTATTTTAATCGAAAACAGTTGAATTCAAAAAAAAGGACGACTTTTTTCTAAAGGAATTTTTTTTTAATTTGAAAATATGTTCATTATTTTATTTTCAAACAGAATTTCTGACACTTTAATTCTATTTGACGAATAAACAATAAACAATGATTCATAATTTGTATAAAAAAGCGATTTTTCATTTATCAAATTTAAAAAATTCACAGAACTCGAACCCGAACAGATTGCGCACTCTGGCGAGTAAGCTCTCGAGAGGTAAGCTCTCCCATTAAAAAAAAAAACTAAATAACATGATCATGCCAATTTTGAAAAAAATAATAATTTTTCAATAATTAATTAATTTTTTTAAATCAATATCCGCGATGGTGCAAGATGCCGTTTCGCTGGCTCTTAAACTATAAACGAAAATCTACATATTATTTGTATTCTCACCTGTCTGACATTAACTGCAAGATTGCCGTAAGCTGTAACACAAAAGAAAAACCATTAATTTTCCACATCTGCCAAATGAAAATAGACAATCACACTTTAGCAAACACCTTATATAATAATCAATAAGTCGTGCTCAAGAATTGTGCTGGCTACAAGAAGGAAAAATAGTGGCACCCTGAATACCCAAATTCCCAATTGTCTTTCAATCACCTTAAATCCACAATTGTTGTGCTAATAGCTAAAAAACTAAAAACAAGAACTCTGATTAGAGAATTTTTTTTTAAAATAAGGGTAGTGTGTGAGAAAAGGCATGCAGCACAGGCATGCCGAAAAAAAGCTGTACAAATATATTTCTTACAATCTGTAAGATTAAAAAAAAACATGAACTTTTTATGAATGACTGACCAGGATCAGGAGAGGTATTCCATTGGGCGATTCTGCTTGTCGGAGGAGCACTCGATGGCAGGGGAGGCACTAGGTCTATAAAATTATATTGGATCTATATTTCGTGTCTAATGGAGGGCCTTTAAATAAATAAATGACTTAGAAAATTAATTGCAGGCCTCGGACTCACCCTAGGGATCAAAAATAGTGTCACACATTTTAAAAAAATAGTATCAAAATAGTGTCACAAAGTTTTGAAAGTATCACAAATAAACATAAATATTTATTTAAAATGTTATTCTTTAGTTTATAAATTATCAAAATTCCTATTTATCCGGAAAAAAATCCAACTATTTTTTGGTTGAAAGTTTATTTTTCTCAATTGAAAAGTATTCTATTAAATTTTTCGTTGAAAAATTATCTTTTTTATTAAAAATTGTTATTATTTGGATAAAAATTGAAATTTGTTGTTGAAAATTGAACAATTTGGTTAAAAAGACATATTTTTTGGTTTTTTGGATTGAACGATTTGATTGAAATTTTGTGTCTTTCTTGACTAACATATTTTTTTAAATTGAAATTAATTAATTTATTGAAAATCCCACTTTCTTTTAGAAAGTTCATGCTTTCGACTGAAAGATTACACAATTTGGTATAAAATCCAACTATTTGGCACAAGAATAAGCTGTTTTATAGAAAATTCATTTTTTTATTAAAAATTAATTATTAACAAAAATTTAACTACACCATTTCTTGTCAAAAGTTTTTAAATTATGTTTTTTTTTAAGATTTGTGTATTTTAGTAAAAAATTCTACTATTTGGTTCAAAATTTAGGGACTTTGTTAAAAATTCATCTTTTGTAGTAGAAAAGAAATTTCTTTGTTTAAAATTTTCACTGTATTCTTATAAATTAAATTGGTTCAGATCACCATTTAGTTATTTAATTGAAAATTCATACTTATCGGTTATACTTGACTACTTTTTATCCAATTCTAATATATTTTTTGGTTTAAATATAAAATATTAAATTTTTGTTGAAAATTAGTATTTCCAGATTGAAAATGCCACCGTTTTGTAGCGAATTCCTCTCTGGCTTGGAAGTTCAAGAGTTCTGTAGAAAATTCATTTTCTTTCTCTTTAAATTAATTTTTTAACGCAAAATTTAACTATTACATTTATGGTTTAAAAATAATCTGCTCAAGTTGAAAATTCAACTATATTTGTTTAAAAATTCATGTATTTAAACAAAATCATCTTTTTCCATAGAAAATTAATCCTCTTGTTTAAAAATGAACCATTTGGTAGATAATATATGTATTTTATTAACAATACGCCTTTTTGCCAGAAAATAATTTTTGTTGTAAAAGTCCAAGTTTTTGGTGTAAAATTAACCTTTTTTGGTTAAGAATTCAAGTATTATGATGAAAATTGGTATTTCTTGGTTACATTCAACTGTTTTTTATTTAAAATAAAAATCTTTTTTAGTTCAAATATTATATTTTCAGTTGCAAATTAATATTTTCTGGTTGAAAATTCAACTGTTTCGTATATGTGTTTTATACTCTTTGGTTGAAATCCAACTGTTTCGTTGAACATACGTTATCTTGACCTGATAATTGAACAATTTGATTGAAATTTTGTTTCTTTCTTGACTGACAATTTTTTTTATTGAAAATTCAACTACATATTTCTTTTATTTTGTTGGAATTTTGTAGAAAATTCGCATTTTCTTATATGATTGAAAATTAATGTATTTTGTTGAAAATTCGTCATTATTGGTAAAATCAAACTGTTTTTTTACTTGAAATTAAAATCTCTTTTGTTGAAATGTCAACTATTACATTTTTCGTTGAAAATTCCTCTTTTTAGATTGAACATTCAAACCCTTGATTGAAAATTGAACTAGTTTCTTAAAAGATCTTTTTTTTGTTTAAAGATTTAGAATTTTATTCGGAAATTCGTTTTTCTGTACAAATTATTCTTTTTTTTTACTGAGAATTTATTTATTTGGTTACAAATTCAACTTTTTTTTAGAAAGTTCATGCTTTCGGCTGAAAGATTAAATAATCAACTATTTGGTACGAGAAGAAACTATTTCACAGAGAATTCATTTTTTTAAAAATTATGTGAATTGTTAAAAATTCATGTTTTCTGGTAAAAAAATCTACTATTTAGTTGAAAATTTTTTATTTTGTTAAAATTCATCTTTTGTAGTGCAAAATAAATGTTGTTGTTTAAAAAAGCCACTGTCTTATTTTAAATTAATCTGGCTCAGTTCAGAATTCAAGTACTTTGTTGAAAATTTATCCTTTGTGGTTATGCTTCAATGTTTTTTTATTTTTGTTAAAAAATTTTTGTTTTAAATATCAATTATTAAATTTTTATTGAAAATAAGTATTTCCAGGTTGAAAACGCCACCATTTTGTAGAGAATTCCTCTCTCTGACTTGAAAGTTTAACAGTCCTGTAGAAAATTCGTTTTCTTTTTCTTGAAAATAAATTTTTTATCTGAAAATTTAACTATTCAATTTTTCTTTTAAAATTGATCTGTTTTAT
>NC_046659.1:123412176-123439663 GCF_010883055.1 Belonocnema kinseyi | reverse complement strand
GTTTGTCTTTTTTGGTTATATTCAACTGTTTTTTATTTAAAATAGCAATATTTTTTATTTAAATATCAACCATTATATCTTCTGTTGAAAATTAGTTTTTTTCAGGTTAAAAAGTTGACCGTTTTGTAGAGAATTCGTGGGTTCGATTTCCAAATTTAACAATTTAGTAGTAAACTCAACTTTTTTGTGGAAAATTGGCATGATTTGTTTTAAATTCATCCGTTTCTTTTAAAATTTAACTATTTCGTCGAAAATTCAGTTCTTTTGTTAAAAGCTCATTTCGATAAGTAGCCAATCAGCGAAGAAGTTCAAAAATAATTTTTAAAGGACAGGAAAGAAATAGTGGTATTAGCAAACAATTGTAAGAAAATAGTGTAACCACTCAAAAAAAGTGCCAAATAGTGTTAATAGGATAGTGAGTACGAGTCCTGAATTGCAAAAATAAAATAAAAAATGAAACAAATATAGAAGTTATATTAGAAGAACTAATATAAATTTTACAAAACAAAACAAAAAATTATTTACTCGTCAGTCAATATACCTTGATGTTGAGTATTGAGTTCCACACTAGATTGTCTATGAAATCCTTCTTTAGAAGGATATTGGCTAGACCCATTGTGATTTAACGTTGCACTGCGTTGCTGATGTTGATACGACTGTGGTCTTACTTGCGGTACATGATGTTCGACATCTACAAAACAAACAAATGCCAAATAATAAGAGACTTTAAAGACAAAAATTATGTCAAAACAGAAGAAACAGAGTGATTTTTCGCGACAATAAGGGAATAGTAGGAGAATAAATTCTGTCAAATAAAATTAATGTTGGTAAAGAAAGTAATTAGATAATGAATGCAATACATTTTTAATATTTCAAGTCGAATTATATTGAATTTTCAACAAAATAGTTGAATTTTCAGCTGAAATAGATTTTATACTAAAAGATATTAATTTTTCACTAAATAATTGAACTTTCAAGCCAAAGAGACAAATTTTTATAAAAATAGTTAAATTTTAAACCAAGAAGATGAATTTTTAATTTAAAAAAATAAATAAATTCTCAACCAAAAATATAATAGTTTACATACCATGCAAACAGATTTTAACTTTAAATACAAAACAGTTTCAATTTAACTAAGAAAGACAAATTTTTAACAAAATACATCAACTTTCCACCCGATATTTGAATTTTAAAAAAAATCCAACTCAATCAAAAAATATTAATTTTCAACCGTACAGTTAAATTTTTAACCACAAAAGATGAAATTTCTTCTAAAAGAGATGAATTTTTAATTAAAAAAAAAATTCCACAAATTAATTATATTGTCAATAAAAGAAATGGACTTTCAATCTAAAAAAAATGAATCTTTAACAAATTAGTTCAACTTTCAAACAAGTAGTTTAATTTTCAAGTTAAAAAGTCTAATGTTTTTCAGTAAAAAGTGATCAATTTTCATCGAAATAGTTGAGGTTTTAAGCCAAAAAATACCAATTTTCTAGAAGACAGCTGAATTTTTAACAACGAAGTTCAATTTTAACCATAAAGGATCAATTTTCTGCCAAAGAATATGAATTTTCTATCCAAAAAGGAGAAATCCCAAACGAAAAATATAATAGTTGACATTTCAACAAAAAAAGATGTAAACTTTAAATAAAAAAAAGTTTAATCCAATAAAGAAATACGAATTTTTAAACAAATACATCAATTTTCAACCAAGTAGTTAAATTTTTAACCGAAAAATATTAATCTTCAACGAAAAAATTGTTGATATTTTAACAAGAGGTTAAAATTTTAAATAAAAT
The DNA here is from genome assembly GCF_010883055.1 of Belonocnema kinseyi. Taxonomy (NCBI): domain Eukaryota; kingdom Metazoa; phylum Arthropoda; class Insecta; order Hymenoptera; family Cynipidae; genus Belonocnema; species Belonocnema kinseyi. The sequence continues at coordinate 123,437,861 of NC_046659.1, read as the reverse complement.
ACACTTGCATTTTTATAAAAGACAAATTTTTAACACAAAAGTTGAATTTACAGTTTAAAAAATTAATATTCAACCAAAAAAGATTTATTGCCGTAAGAAATGAATTTTCAATAAAAAAAAGTTAAGTTTTCAAGCTAAAAAGTTTAATATTTTAGAAAAAACGTAGACTTCGAAATCCTAAAAGATAAATCTACCACAAAAAATTTAATTTTCAAACAAAAAAGATTTTCTTCAAAACCTGAAAATATGAATTTTCAATGAAATAGTCAAAAAGATAAGTATTTTAGGTACTAATTGAATTTTAAACCACAAAGTACATTTTTAAACAAGAAAGAATACTTTTCCACCAAAAAAGACGAATTTTCAATTCAAAAATGATAAATTCTTAACGAAATAGTTGAATTTCTAGTTTAAAAAATTAATTCTCACACAAAAAAATGTACAATAAGATATAAATTTTCAATACAAAATTTCATTTTTTAAGCTAAATTTTTAAGCAAGAAAGTTTACTTTTCTAACAAAAAAAGAAGCAATTTTTAATCGAAAAGGACGAATTTGCAACAAAACATTCAATTTTCGACCAAAAAGAATCATTTTAACAAGTAGTTAGGTTTGGATTTTCGGGAGCGCTACAAAATTTTCTACCTACAAACTTAAACCAAAAACCAAATTTAGTTTAATTACCAGGCAAACAATTTTTTAGAAGTTTTCCACAAAAAAGTTATTTTTCAGCCAAGGAAGAGGATTTTTCTTTTAAAAAAATCTGCCCTCCTCGCGGGCACATTCTCATCGCGCTGGGGGGTGGGGGGAAGGTCAAATTTTACACAAATCTAATACCTTCTCTGATGAGAATGTAAAAAGGATGCATTTACAATTTAAAAGTAACGACAAAATAGTGAAACTTGAAAACAAAAAATTCCATTCTTAGCGAAATAGTAGATTTTTTAACAAAAATAAATAAATTCTGTATTAAAAATTTAATGGTAAATTTTCCCATTAAAAATAATTAATTTTCAACCATGATAGATCAATTTTCAACCAAAAAAGATTACTTGTATACCAAAAGATGAATTTTTAAACCAAAAAGACGAATTTTCTATAAAAAAAAGACGAAAAGAAAAAATAGTTGAATCATCAATCAAATGATTCAATTTTCAAATAAAAAAGATGAATATTTTAGAAGACAGTTGAATTGTCAACCAGAAAAGTATAATCTTCTTCAAAAAAGTTATTTTTCAACGAACAAAGATAAATTTCTACCAAAAAAAAATCAATTTTCAGTTGAAAACGACAAAATTTCTATAAAAAAAACAGTTAAATTTTCGAATCTATTTTCCACAAAAAATTTGTTACTAATAGAGATGAATTCTGTACCCAAAAAACAGTAGCTGATTTTTAAATAAAAAATAATTAATTTCAATCGAAAATAGTAGAGATTTTTTTAATTGAATAAGAATTAATTAACATGAATTAATGTGCAGAATTTAAACACCACAAAATGTTCCTATTGAAATTTGAGAAAAGATAACAATTTTCCTAGAAAAGAAAAGAATTTATTTTTCCGGACAAAAATGAGAAGACAAGGGTATTTTTTTATTCTCGAGTGTTAGGTTTCGATGCTGCTTCTATCTACTCGAATATTTTTTTCTTTTATTTTATTTGTTTTCCTTGATAAGTGTGCAGTATGCTATACATTTTTTAATTTTTATCCAAAAAAGAAACTTTTTTCTTTTCTTTTATAGGAAAATTTTCATCTTTTTCCAAATTTCAATAGGAACATTTTATGGTGGTTTTGGAAATTTGGTCGTTTGATTCTTGCTTTTATTTTCAGGAATTCTGCACATTCATTTGATTATTGGAGGTTAAGGGCATGTGATACTTAGAAAATTGTCGATTTTACCAGTTTTAGGTTCCGCCGGCTTTTTTTCTAGAATAATAAATATTTTGTCTTTAAAATTTGGAAAATGATAGTGAACATACTAACGGACGTCCCCACACACTTTTTTTGTAGGTTAATTCAAAAAAGTTTTAATTGAGCAAAATGTGATTAATTTGAATAGCGCTTAGTAATTAGTATCGATTTTTTCAGTATTAGATTCCCCCGGTTTTTTCCTTAGGATAAGAAATATTTTGTCATCAAAATCTGGGAAATGATAGCGAACATGCTAACGAACGTCCCCGCAAACGTTTTTTGTGTGTTTTTTTTTTTAATGTTGACTTTGCAAACAACGTGTGCATATTTCGAGGTTATGTGTGTTACAATTCTCTCGAGCGTTACTTCCAAACTACACAATATTTTTGGCCAAACACTTTGAACTTACAAATAAACATAGTAACTAATCTCCCGGAACTAACCTTGTCTGTAGGCAATTAAAAAAGTTTATTTCATAAATAATTTCCAGATTATCGGAAAGGCAGATATGAAAAATGACATTACTTCAAAATAATGCATAAAATTTTTATTTGCCACAAGATTTTTTTATTATTATCCCTTAAAAAAGTATCCGGGAACGTCCGTTATGATATTTTATAGCATCTCCGAATTCAGTTTAAAAAAAATTTCATTTTTGTGGAAAAAAAAGCCAGGGGAACTGTACCCGATTGACCACACGACGAAATATCACATACCCTTAACTACGATTTTAAATTTGATTTCTACCTCATTTAAATGTCATTAATTTGAAATAATATGAAGAGTACCGTTATATCTGTGAACAACATTTTCCGTACTCGGTGACCTAGCAGGAATCGGTGGCGGTGCTCCTCGCGGAGGAATAGGCGGCTTATCAGTCGGATGCATATACGTATCTCTGGCCATTATCTGTTCCTGCTGTATCATTTGTTGCTGCTGGGCAAAAACCTGCTGTTGCCTATGCAGTTGCAAAAATTCCTGTTGCACCTGAGCCGACTCCGGCGACCTCTGCGATACCAGAAACTCGGAATTTCTCGGATCTCGGCGCTGCTGGTTCTGCCTCTGCATTTGCAAAAACTCGATCTGCACTTTATTCGGACTATCGCCAACATCTCGTCGAATCACCGAGTTTTTCCTCTCCAATTCCGGAGTCGAGGCACGACTGCTTCCGGTCGAGAGAGTATCATCCGGATGTTCAGGCGAGAGACTCTTCAGCCTCTCCAATCCTTCCTTTTGCGAATCATCATAGCTCAAGAGCTGCATACAGGGCGGCAGTTTAGCGTGGAAGGAGATTTTGTTGACCCAGTCTTCCATCTCCTGGCGACTCGGCGCCAGGAAGAGAAACTCGGAACTGTCGGTGCATTTCAATCTAAAAACGTTCTTCCTCTTGGTATAGTCGTCAGCTTTCTCGCAAGTCGCGTTGAAAATCGTAATCGGTGCAGTGGCTGCTTTGCTCAAGGCAAAGTCTTCAATGTCCTTGAAGAAGCACAAAAGCTGTCCGCAAAGTACTGTGTAATACTGCTTCCAGGATCGTACCGCCGCCTTCTTTCCGCCACTCTGCAACTCATGTTTTCGTTCCAGCAAACCCTGAATTTCCACTGGTGGCAGTTCATTCATATTCTCCATTCGCTGATGCTTTCTAAAGCTCTGGGTGCGCCTCCTCGTCGTGAAACTGGGCGTTCTCTTCGGTTTCTTCGTGTCCACTTTCATACTCTCGGCACGCTTGATATCGACATTGGATCTCCTGAGCCGGTCGCCAAACATGTGAGTGATGCCATAGGATTTGTTGTCAACTGCCGTCTCAGTTTTGTCCACGACTCCACTCTTAAGTGGCGACAATCCGTTCACGGACTCATGATCATCCGAATTGCCATTGATTTCCTCATGCGCCACTCGATGTGGCCCATCCAAGAGCCTTCTTCGTTCCTCCTCTCGTTTCCGTTCTTCAGTGATTCTTTGCACTTCCTTTCGCTTTCTCTCCTCAAGTCTTGCCTTCTCCACACGCTCTTTTTCCGCCTGTCGAGCCGCCAATTCGGCCTCGAGTTGCTTCTGGAAAGCCTTCTCCAGCATCGTTATACGCTTCAAGGCCTCAAACTTTTCCTCCTGGGCTTCAATCGTCTTCTCAAAGTCCTCGTGTTTCCTTATCAACTCCTCCACCTGGGGTATCGACTCGCCCAGCTTGCCATCATGCAGCATCGGTTCCCTGCTCACGATCCAATTTTCCAGCATCTCCGCTTCCCGCTTAAACATCTGCGTGTCCAAATTCTGTTCGTAAATCAACTTTCGCTGCTCCCAAGTCTCCTTCAACACCTGCTTTCGCTGCTCGAGAATCGAGATCTTATCCTCGATCTCTTTTGCGAGGAAATGTCCTTGCTGAATCAAACCTTCGCCCGTTTTGTAGAACTTGGCGAAAGCATCATTTCGCGTATCGATCTCGGCCTTGTACTCGTTGTGCCTTGAAATGAGCGCCTCGGCTCCCGGAACATCACGTGATAATTCAGGAGCTGTAACCTTGGCCACCATCTCATTTATCCAGGCAATCAGATCCCTGTACTCGTCGAAATAGGCCTGCAACTGTTCAGTCTGGGCGAGTTTGCTTCTCCGTTGAGCTGCCTTTTCCAGCAGTTCGTTCCAAGCTTCGTCTGCTTCTTCATGCTTCACTGCTATGTGTTCTCGAGCGTCTGGGAAGAGCTCGGCCAACCTTGACGCTTCTTCCATCACCGATTCCACTTGCTCTTTCACAGCTGCCAAGTCTGTCTCGAATCCTTGATGTTTCCGAACGAGAGCTTGAATCGTTTCCAAATCATGACCGTAACCATCCGATCCCAGACTCGCCTCTTTCTCCTGAATCCACGTGATTGTTTCATCCGCCGTCCTGTCAAACATGTGAACTTGCTTAGCGCCTGCCAAAGCTTCTTGACGAGCGTGAGCTAACTCCTTCAAGTCCTCCCACTGCTGCTTCGATTCATCAATTTTCCGATGAATCTTGCTCGACTCGGGATTCTTCTCCTCAATCAACCTTTGCCCAGCGTCTATCACGTTTATAACACGACTCTCGCTCGTCGACAATCCGGCGAGAAAGTTGTCAAAGATTTGTATGAGAAGCTCAACATGCTCCACGTCCCGGCCGTAATCTTCCGAAGCTGCAACCGTCGTCTGATCACCTATCCATTCAATAACCTCGTCCGCTTGTCTGATGAATTTGTGATACTTTTCGCTCTCAAGCAATCTCTGAGATCGCTTCTCTTTCAGCTTCTGCAATTCCTCAAACTTATTCTCAATTTCCGTTTGTTTGTGGGCAATATTCTTGCTGTCAAAGTGATGCCTGTCGATCAAGCCGCGCGAAAGTTTCTTTAAATTTTCCACTGTGCTGCGAAAACCCGACAAGTCGCGTTCAATTCCCTCCAGTTTCTTGAGTAAAGACTGAACCGAATCCTCGTCTTTGCCGCAATCTGAAGACGTGAGCTGCGGATACTTTTCTTTGATCCATTGCTCGGCTTCGGCTGCTTCAGCGTAAAACATTTGCGACTCGACAGCATCAAGCAGTCGCAATTTTCTCACACTGGCCAAGTCTCGGAGGTGAGTCAACTTTTCCTGAAGTTCTTTCGAGAGCGATTCGATTTTTTCTGATGCAAAGTGTCCACTCCGAATCATGGCGGACGCTCGGCTTGCGAGGGACGATACCACTGGCTCCCTCGATATTAATTCGGCTTCTAAAGCCTGATGTTTTTTCTGCAGTCTCTGTACAGTCATGAGGGAATTTCCCAGATCGGTACTCGCAGCGAGAAGTTCTTTTTCTGTCAACCAATGCAATTCATCCTCCACGTCTCTTGCATACTGATGCAACAATTTTGCATCTTCCAAATTGTCTCTTCGTATCTGAATCGGTTCTTGCAAACTGTGATACCTACTGATGGCAGCGGTAGCTCTATCTTGGATTTCATCACTCATAAAATGATTGGACTTTTGAAAAATGGCTGCTGTTTCCTTGATAGTCTCACAAGCTTCATTATGGCCCAGAACATCATTTTCCAAGTTTGTGTGTCGCTTCAGCAAATTGGCAACGCTGGAAAGATCCTTACCATGATCCTCGGATTGAAGCTGAGTTTCGGCCTCGTCCATCCAAGTCTCGAATTCGTCCAAAGTCCGGCCAAATAAAAGAGCCTGATAGGCGTCGTTGAGTCGGGTTTTCTTCAACTCACTGGTCTCCTGAAGAAGTCGCCACTCGGCTTCCAAATCCTCGAGACGTTCCTGTATTTCTTTGGACGCGTAATGATTCTCATCGATAAGATCTTCACCCTCGTTGATGACGGACGAAATTCTCCCTTTATTTGCCACCAACTCACTCTCGAATGCAACGTGCTTCTGAATCTTACTCTGTAAATTAGTAGAGTCTCTGTAATTCTCATCGCTGGCGACTTGTTGCTTCTGATGAAGCCAGCCTTCGACTTCGTAAATATTTCTCAAGAATTGATGCAGCTGATGACTCTCTAGCAATTTTTTCCTTCTCGCAGACGCACTATTCTTTAGTTTGTCCCTTCTCGAACAAACAGCAGCCAATCTTTGTTGAATCACATTTGCGTCAGAGTGACCATCCTGCAAAATGCCCTTTGCGAATTTCTCCAGCTCGTCAATGCGTCCCAACTGTGACAAGAGCATCTTTTCAAACTCCTCGTGTTTTCGCAGAAGCACTTCGACTCCAGACAACGATTCCCCAAGGTCCTCATTATTGAGGAAAGCTTCTTTCGTCGCGAGGAAACTTTCCGCTTGATCAGCCTGTTCCTTGAAAAGTTGCAATTGATGTGCTTGCGTCAGTTTTTGCCTTTTCTCAACCCAAGCGTCAATCAAACCTTGTCTGAGATTTTCCAAATGATGGAGATTCTCCTGCACATCCTCGCCGATTGGAACAAGTTTCTGGCCATGTGCCTTCAGTGCTTTGAATGTGTCTTGTCTACCATCAATCTCTGCCTTTCTCTCCTGATGCAATTCCAGCAATGCTTCAGCTTCCGAGATGGTAGTCGGCGGCTCAGCCTCATCCATACGTTTAATCGTATCGGCCACCCAAATCTCCAATTCATGCAAATCTGCTTGGAATTTGTGGAGAGTGTAAGCCTGGTTCAATGTGTCGCGACGATTCTGTGACAAGCGCTGTAACTCGTTCCAATTTTCCTGTAATTCCGAGAGTATGGCATTTATTTGCATCGCATTCTCTGGATATTTCTGCGACAGCTTCTTCGCCTCGCTATTGTGTTTCTTCAATTTCCCTTCAATCGCAGTCATGTCCCGCTCGAGAGCTTCTTGCTTCCTCTGCAAATGTTCAACGGCTCCCAAGTCTTTGCCCATGTCGGTTGTATTCATCGCCACCGACTTCTCAATAACTCTCTGACTAGTATCATCAATATCTCTGTTGAACAAGTGAATCTCCAAGGCACCAGCGAGAGTCTCTCTGTAGGCACTCAGAGCACCTTGCAGACCTTTCCACTTTTTATTAAAGTTATCTCGCCGCTGTTGGATCGCCTTTGAGTCGTTATCTTGTCCCTGTTTGATTAATTTGTCAGCCAAGGCATTTATAACTTTGATCCTGGCATCGTCCACTCTCATGTCACTGTCTACATCATCTAGCTTTCTTTGGAGACTCGAGCAATGCTCATAATCTTTTCCCGTGTCTCCTGCTTGAACCATCATCTCTTTGTCTCTGATCCACGCTTCAATCTTCTCGACTTGATTATTGAACTCAAGAATATCTTGGGCTTCTTCCAAACCGCGACCTCTATTGCCCGACTCGAAGAGAAGTTTCCTCCAAGATGAATTGAGATGGTCGAGCTGCTGTCGAATTTCCAAGCTCGCAGGATGTTTCTGTGACAATAGGGTCTCGCCCTTAGCCTTAATTTCCTCGATTCGACTCTGGTTTGCTGCCAGTTCAGCTTGGAATGCCTGGTGCTTTTGCAGCTTTTTGATTTTATCCTCAAGACTAGACACATCGCCTTTAGAGGCTTCGGCTTCGAGTTTCTTCTGCTTCTCGCCAATCCACGACTCAGCTTCACCCACATCTCTCACAAACTGAGCATGAAGAAGACTAGCCTCCAATTTCCTCTTCTTCACCTCACACAAATCTCGAACCTTGGACCGCCTCTTGATCACTTCATTCAATCGTCGAGCGATTGTCGGCGAGTCAAAGTGATCCTGTGCCAAAAGCTTATCACCGTGTTCCTGCAACGCAGACAATTTTTCCTCCTGTGTCACGAGCAGTTTCTCAAATTCATTGTGCTTCTTCACCTGTGCATCCACCTCTTCAACCGAGATACCGAAATTGTCCCCGCTCAAAGCGGCTTCCTGCGTCGTGGACAAATTATCCAATTGCTTGGCATCACGCAGGAAAAAGTGTAGGTCGATAAGCTGGTCCAAGTGCATTTTCTTGTGCTGCCAGGCAGTGTGGAGCTTTTGTCTTTCTTCCAATAACTGATTGCACTTTTCCTCCACTTCCACGGCAGCGTAATGACCCGTTTGAACCATGGCTTCCCCGAGATCAAGAACTGAACTGAAACTGTCTTCTCTTGCCTCGATTTCCCCCTTCAGTGCTTCATGCTCCGCTTTCAAACTCTGAGCACTGGCAGCGTCGCGAACCTTTTCCTCGGTGGACATTGCGGCTCGAAGTCCAGCCGCCCAGTTTATTAAATCCCGAACTTGCGTCAAGAATCTCTGGAGATCGCAGCTAGCTTGCAATTGATCTCGTCTATGAGCTGACCTGTCCTTCAACTCTTCCCAATTGTTCACCACAATCTTCTGCTGCTGATCGATATGAGTCGCATTGTTTCCTGGATATAGAGCCTGAAGTCTGGCTGCGTCCTCCACAAGGACTTGCAATTGCGCCTCCAGAGCCACCAGATCATTCTCGAATCCCTCGTGGCGTCTGATTAACGACAATACTGAATTCAAATCACGACCCAAGTCATCCGGAAGAGCAGCTTCCTTCTCTTGAATTCGTGACAATGCTTCCGCAACGTCGCGATGAAACCGGTGAATTTCTCCGGCAGCTTGCAAACGCTGCTCTCTATTTCGAATCAGACCCAAAAGATGTTGCCACGACTCGCCCAACTGTTCCTGCCGTTTCTCAATGTCCTGGATGTAGGGACTCTCGTTAGCTATCAGTTTCTTAGCCAAGGACTCACACTGATTGAATCTTTCCGATCCAGCTTCTATTCTGTGTTTAAAGTCGTTAAACTTGGCTTGCAGAATCAAGAGATGCTCGTAATCTTGGCCATAGTCTTCAGACGCGGCTGCCTGTTCTTGCTCCTTAATCCATTGTTCCAATTCTCGACTTTCGAGAAAGTACTCGTGTCTGTACATGCTTTCCATGAGACGCTGCTGTCTCATCGTTGCCAATCGTTGCAAGGATCGCATCTGCTGGACAATAGCCTGCTGCTTGTTTGCAATGGCTTTGCTGTCCGGATGCTTAGCGTTGATCATAGTCGAGGCAGTGTGTCCCATTTCCGAGACAATTCCGTTGTAGGTGTCTAGCTCAAGCTCAAGGGCTTTGTGCTTTGTGAGTAACTTAGTCGCGGCATCGCGATCTCTTCCGTAGTCAGTGGAACTGAGTACGTCGTTCTTTTCGCTGAGCCAACTCTCAACTTCTCCGGCTTCGAAAAAGAACTCTTGAGCTCTCAGCGACAAATCCAGAGCGTGACTACGTTCATTGACCTTGTCTTGGAGATTCTTCCAAGCGTCATCTAGCTCATCACACAATTCTTGAATCTAAAAAAGTACAAATGAAATATCAAGCATATTCAGGTTAGCAATTCGGCGGACGATTTAAAATAGGGTTTTATGTTAAAACATCACGTTCATTTCAAATACCCTTTAATACAAAAGAGAAATAAATTGCTAAATAGATTAATTTTTAAATGAAATTATAAATCTTCAACGGAAATAGTGAAATTTGAAACCAAACAGATGAATTTTCAACTAAAATGATGAATATTAAACTGAAATACTTAAATTTTGAACTAAAAAGACGCAATTTTTAACAATAAGATTAATTTTCAAACAAAGAGGTTAACCCATTAAGTGTCAGCCGAACATATTTTCAACATTTTTTTCAATCTCTCCATACGCCATCAAAACGGTCCTTAAAAAAAGTGAGAATAGTCATATCCGATGTAAAATTGTCTATACTTTCGATGTATGTAACCATAATTTAGAAAAAAAATTCATTTGAAAAGGTTATCGTTGTTTATTTAACAAAAAACGTGGTTTTGAAAGAAAACAAATTTTTTTGCAATATTTTCAGATCGAAAGCATCGGTGGATTTCTACGATTTGTGGATTTTTTGCGTCCATGAACCCTAACCTTCAAAATGTACCGGTAGGTCTCTTTTTAAAATATGGCGACATAAAATATAGCGGCTTGAAATGAAAAATGCTGGTATAAAAATTGTATTTTTTGAATGACAACAATTTTATTTCTATTTCCATGAAAATGTAAATCAGAAGGTTTTTCGGGTCGCTGATTACGAATATATCAGATTTTTAAAATTCAAGATATCGGGTCCAATATGGCGGCCAAACAATTTTTTAAATCGTTTAATTTTCATGATAATTTTTACTAGGAGATTTTTTGAATCGTTGATTACGAATATTATTAAAGTTTCAAAATTCAAGATGGCGGATCCAATATGGGGGCCAGAATTTTTAAATAGAATTGTCATTTTAACTGATGGATTTTCAAATAAAATAATGATTCTTCAACTGAAAAGTTAAAATTTAAAAAAATGTTTACTAAACAAGATAAATTGTCAACCAAAACTTAAATAATTAAGTTTTCATTTTTTGTAAATCAATTTTCAAACAAAAAAGACAAATTTTCATCTAAAAAAGATCATTTTTCAACCAAAAATATAATCACTGAATTGTCAGTAGAAAAATGAATGTTCGACAAAAAAAATTAATTTTTATCTGAAATTATAAAATTTTGGCCGCCATATTAGATCCTGCATCTTGAATTTTGAAAATCTGATAACATATTCGTAATCAGCGACCTGAAAAACCTTCTGGTATAAATTTTCATGGAAATAGAAATAAAATTGTTGTCGTTCAAAAAAATACAATTTGTATACAAACATTTTTCATTTCAAGCCGCCATATTTGGTGCCGCCACGTTTTTTTAACCTATCGGTATATTTTTAAGACTTAGGGCCCATGGACGCAAAAAATCAATAAATCGTAGAAATCTACCGATGCTTTCGATCCAAAAATATTGAAAGAAAAAATTTTTTTCAAAATCACATTTTTTGTTAAATAAACAACCATAACTTTTTCAAAATGAATTTTTTTCTAAATTCTGACCACATAAATCGAAAGTTCAGACAATTTTACATCGGATATGACGTTTTCAATTTTTTTAGAACCGTTCTGATAGTGTATGGAGCGATTGAAAAAAACGTTGAAAATGTATCCGACTAGGACTTAATGGGTAAATTTCAGACCAAAAAATAGAACTGTTATTTTAACTGATGGATTTTAAAATAAAATAATGATTCTTAAACTAGAAAAGTTAAATTAAAAAAAAAATGATGACTAAAAAAGATAAATTGTCAACCAAAACATAAATAAGTTTTAATTAAAAAAAAATCCATTTTTAACAACAACAAAAACGACTTTTCAATTAAAAAAGATCATGTTTCAACCAAAAATAGAATCATTAAATTTTCAGTTCAAAAATGAATGATCGACAAAAAAATTAATTTTTATCTAAAATTATAAAATATTCAACTGGAATAGTATTTTCAGTTTAAGAAAAAAATTATTTTCAACCAAAAAATAAAGCACATATTTAGGTAAAAAAATTCTTTTTCATCCAAAGAAAAAACGGATTTTCAATCAAATAGCTCATTTTTTCACCAAACACATAAATTGAGAATAATTTTCAAAGAAAAAAACAACACTTTTTGCCAACAAAATTTTATTTTAAACTAAAAAATATCAATTGTCTACCTAATAGTGGAATTTTCATACAGAAAAGATAAAATTTCGAACAAAAATAGAATAGTTTTCTCCGTCAAAAATTTAATTATAAACAATACAAAGAAAAGTTGGATTTTCAGAAAAATAATTAAATTTTCGGTAAACAAATTCATTTTCATCCAATAAACAAACAAGTTTTCAATTTGATAGCTTATTTTTCAACCAAAAAAATAAATTTATAATTAAAATTATGCATCTTAAATAGGTAAAAATGATTAGCAAGAGTTTTTTCCAACCATGTAAATTTATTTCAAACCTAAAGCTGGAATTTCTACTAAAATGATGAATATTAACTAGAATGCTTGAATTTTCAACCAAAAAGAAAAATTTTTAAAGAATAATAATAATTTTAAAAGAAAAAAATCATTTTCTATAAAAAATTGAGTTTTTAACAAAAATACGTGAATTTTCAACATAATGAAAGAATTTTTTATTTTAAATGACAAATTTACATTAAAAAAAAAACTTTCAACCAAACTAATGAATTTTAAATATAAATTATGAATCCTTAACTGGAATAGTTGAATTTTATAACTACTAAAAAGATAAATTTTTACTTAATAAGATTAATTTTCTGTAAAAAAATAAGAATTTTCCACAAATTACACGAATTTTCATAAAAATAGTTAAATATTAGGTAAAAAATTCCTTTTTAACCAAAGAAAAAACAAATTTTAAATCAAATAGCAAAATTTTCTTCCAGAAAAATGAATTTCTAATTAAAATGATGAATTTGCTATCAAAAAATAAAATTGCTATCTTAAGTGACGGATTTTCAACTAAAATGATGAATTCTCAAATGAAATATTTCAATTTTAAACAAAACAAATAAGCTTCCAAATAAAACAATATATCTTTAGTTATAATAGTTGAACTTGAAAAAAATGTTTACTAAAAAAGATCAATTTTTTTTGTCAACAAAAACTTAAATAATTAAGTTTTAATTTTATTAAAGCAGTACTCAACCAAAAAAGGCCATTTCTCAACCAAAACTAAAATATATCAATTTTGAATCAAAAAATGAAAATGGCATATTCATTTTGAGTTTAAGAAAAAAAATTATTTTCAAGCAAAAAATAAACCAATTTTTAACTAAAAAAATTCTTTTCCATGCAAAGAAAAAACAAGTTTTCAATCAAATAGCTTATTTTTCAACCAGAGAAATGAATTTACAATTAAACATAATCATCTTCAATAAAAAAATAATAATTTTCAACAAAAGAGTTAAATTTTCAACCAAATACATTTATTTTTAACCGTAAGGATGAATTTTCAATTAAAATGATGAGAATAATTTTCAAAGAAAAAAATCATTTTCTACCAAAAAAATGTGATTTCCCGCCGAAAAAGAAGGCTTTTTTCAACAAAATATGTCAATTTTCAATTTAAAAAATATAAATTTACATTTAAATTATTAAATTTTGAATAAGAAAAGGTAAATTTTCAACTCAAAGTGAAACGTTGAAATTTTCGATTGGAGAAACAACCTTTCAACCAAACTGATCAATTTTAAATTAAAATGATGAATCTTCAACTGAAATAGTTGAATTTCTTACCTGCCAAAAAGACGGAATTTCCACAAAATTTCAAAGAAATAGTTTAATTTTTAAATAAAAAATATCAATTTTCAATCAAATAGTTGAATTTTCATCCAAGAAAGATAAAGTTTAACCAAAAATAGAATAGTTGAATCTTCCGTTAAAAATGTAATTCTTAACAAAAAAAACTCGGATTTTCAGAAAAATAGTTCAATTTTTTACTGGAATATTAAAATTTTTAGTTGAAAAATTGATTATCAACAAAGTAATTACATTTTTAAAGAGAGATGAAGTTCCAATGAAAATAGTCAATCTTCCAACAAAAAATGAATTTAAAAAAAAGGCTTTTACCCACAAGTAGTTAAATTTTCAAAGAAAAAAAGGTATATTTCCTCTTCGAAATACTACTTCTAACCTCAAAACTACTTGAAGCACTTTTTTTCTAAAATTTGGAAGAAGGAATTTTAAAAATTGTAAGAAATTTGGAGTTGGAACACAGATTTTTAAAATTCCTTTCTTCTAAATCTCATTTTTAATTCTTGAAAAAAAATCCCCGTCCATTCTCTTCTAAACTGACCAAAACTATTAAAATAATGAAAACTTAAATTTTACTACGATTAAACATAAATTCCCAGTTTTTTTTTTTACAAACTATCGTAAATCGAAAAAAAAATTCAAGAAATAACCACAAACCTTTTTCCTTTCAGGATGGCTCTGATTAATGAGAGATTGACCCGAGGCGAGAGTCTTGTCAATCATTGGCTGATGACCAACAATTTCAGCTTCGAGTTTCTTGTGCTTCTTGTACAGAGATTGTGTCTGGTGCAAATTTTGACCGAGAGAAGTCGATGATGCCTGCGGCAAGTGATCTTTGATCCACTGCAACTCGGCATCAAGTTCAAAACCAAAGTTGTGGAACCGCAGACTCTCTTCCAAGGCATCGCGTCTCTTCTTTGCCGGTTCCTTGAGACCACGGAATTTCCTCTGGGTACCCTGACTCGTTTTCAAAATATTGTCCGCGTCAAAGTGACCTTCGTGAGCCATTTCATGACCCATTGCCACGAGATCATCCACTTTCTGCTCCCACTGGGCCAGCTCGCTTTCCAATATCTGGTGTTTCTTCATCAACTCTTTGCAGCTTCTCAGGTCATTGCCGACCTGTTTGCTCTGCAAGGCCGTCTCAATTTCCTCCAGTTTCATCCTTGCGTCTTCCATGGTACGATTGTATCCATGTTGCGACGCAGCTTGTCGCAATCTGCGACCCTTCTCCAACGAAAGTGCAACCAACTGATCCCACTGAGCATTCAAGTCCTTCAAAGTCTGTCCAACATCGTCTGATCTGTAGTTCTCCTCGGATATCAGCGCCTTGCCAGCTTTGTTGACTGCACGCAACTGTCCCTCATTGGCCCTCAACTCCCTCTCGAAAGCTTCATGCTTCTGGAGTTTGCGCTCAAGATTATTCAAATCGCGATAGCTCTCATCGGAAGCAGTTTTCATTTTATCACCCAGCCAATCACGCAGATCATCCACCTCGGCTGAGAATTGCTGATAGTGTTCAGATGCTTGCAGAGCTGCACGACGACGATTTGCGGCATCTTTAACGGATGCCCTTCTTGCCAAAACCTGATTCCTCCTATCATTAATATAAGGCTTGTCATAGTGATTTTGGTGGATTAATTTATCAGCCGTATCACTGAATGCTTTCAATCTATCGTCTTGGGCATGAAGAGTGTTCTCAAACTTTTCGTGCTGCTTCAGCAACGCTTCCACATCATCCAAGGACTCTCCTAAATTTGTAAATTCGAGGAAAGCTTGATGCGAACTAGTTGTGGCATCAATCTGATCGGCTTCGCGATTAAATTGCTGCAATTCTAGGCACTGCCTTAACCAACGATCTTTACCCACCCAGTCTGACGATACGGCTTGATACAAGCCACTCAATTTCTCGAGACGTTCCCTCACTTCCACCAAAACCGGGTTGCGACGTAACAGCTGAGTTCCAAGTTCCTCCACCTCCCGAAACTCATCCTCGCGCGTTTTTATTTCTTCCCCGAGTTCCATGTGCAACTTGCCAAGTTGCTCAGCAGTTGCCACATCTCGGACTGGCTCCTCGGCTTTCATTGTGTCCTGAACATCAGCTGCCCAGTTGATCAGATTTTTCGAGCTGTTCATGAATATCTGCTGACCAACCGCGTCTTCCAAACGTGAACGTCGCTCCATCGCTTTCGACTGGACTTTATTCCACAAGTCTCGAATTTCATTCTGTCTCGCGTTCACATTCCCAAGTTCATTGGGATACGAGCTCTTGACACTGTTCGCCAGGAGATTCACTTTTCGTACCTTTTCCTCGACGGGTGCCAGTTCGCGTTCAAGGTGCTGATGCCTTCTTTGCAGAGCTTGAACCGTTTTCAAATCGGGCCCCAACTCGGCAGTGTCCAACTGCGTGATTTTCTCCAACATCCAGTCGTGAGCCTCGTCGCAGGTTCTATTGAATAATTCGACGCTCGAGGCACCTTCAAGGCTCTTCTCTTTTTGCGCCTTCAACCAATTCAGATGATCCCACAACTGGTGAATGTGTCTCTGTCGAGCCTTTACTTTATCCAGCTGACCGTGACCTTGCTGAACGAAGTCCTCGACCGCAGCATCAATCGCTTCAACTCGTTTTCCAGATGCGGACAAATCCGTCAAAAACTTTTCGTATTTTCTCTTTGCCGACTCGACATTGTCACGAGAGTCGTCTGTCCTCAGCATTTTTTCCTTGTCCTTGATCCACTTTTCAAAGTCGTCGCACTCGCGATAAAAGCCGTAAAGTCGTATGGCATCTTCGAGCAATGCGTGACGATTCAGAGCCAACTCTTGAAGCTGCGTATAGGTATCGTTGATTTTTCGCATTCTCTTCTCAACGCTGTCGCTGTCATTGACAGCTTTGCGCTTCACGGGCTTCACGGTTGATTTAATAGACTTTACCCTCCGCACTGGTACAACTTGTTTCACCATTTTCGTCTTCTTTACGCGCTGTGTCACTCGAACTTTCTCTGGCCTTCTCACCTGCACTTGAATCACTTTTGGCTCAATTTCGCGAACGTAATTCGCTGGTACAAAGCCATCGCTGCCGTCAGTTTTACGAACACTCCACCAGTCTGGATTGGTTTTGTTCAAGAGGAACATGACTTCACCCTTGACCATGTGCATCCCTTGGCCACTGAATGGATAGAGACTCTTTACTTGGGGCACGAGTCTGTCTTCCAGGATGGTCTTGGGTTCCAAACGCTCGACAATTTCGTCGACCCACTCATCCTGAGGAACTAGTCGGATTTCCTTGCTCCACTCTTCCTGCTCCAGCTCGGCGACAGGTTCTGGATCTGCAGATAATTCGAGAGTAGAGATGCCCGCTTTGACAAGCTTGTCAGCTTGCGTATTCAACGACTGAACGTCACCCTTGTAAGCATTCAGTTCTCCCTGAAGATCTTTGTGCCTCTGCAAAAGCGCCTGGGCACTCGGTTCGTCCACTCCATAGTCCTCCGAAGCAACCAACGTCATTTTCTCGTTCATCCACGAGTCTGCCTCGTTTGCATCCGCATAAAATTGGAAAGCCTCCGCTGCCTCGTCGAGCTGCTTCTTTCGCAGTGCAGCCAACTCTTCCAAAACCTTCCAGTGCTCTTGCAACGAGTCGATTCTATTTTGAATTTCCATCGCCAACGGATGATTATCAGATATCAGTTTTCTCCCAGCGTCACAGAGTTGTTCCGACTTGGGCCTTCGAACCTTTATCTCATCCTGTAATGCTTTATGCTTTTGCTGGAGTGACAATACTGCGCGGAGATCTTTCGCTGATATTCCAGCCTTACAGATTCGCTGCTTCTCCACTAACCAAGACTCCTCGTCTTCGTGATCCTGTAAAAAGTGGTAGAAATTCCTAGCATCCTCGAGGCGAGCTTTGCGCTCTTTGCTATTTTCGGTGAGTTCTTGATAAGCTTGATTCAGATGTTGCAACTTCTCCTGCAGCATTGGGGCTTCTTTGCTCAAGGGTTCGTTCAAATACTGAGCCGCCTGTCTTCCAAGTCGCCTCTGACTTTCCCCAAGAGCCGTCACTTGCAACTCTTGAAGACTGTGTTTCTGAAGCAGATCCTCCACTCCCAGCAGATGAGGTCCAACATCCATGCTCTGAAAGTTGAGCTGAAGCTCGAGAATTGTGGCTAAAGTCGTGTCGATTTCTCTCATGAGACTCATGAGCGCGCAGAGAGCTGCCAGGTTGGCTTTATGATGATCAAGCAACGCCAAGAGTTCCTTCCACCTCTGCAAAACTTCCTGCTCCCTGGCTCGAACTCTTTCCAGTCCGTGGTAGTTTTCTCTGACTAGTTCATCCGACATGTTTGTTAAATCGTGAAACCGTTCCTCCCTCGCTAGAATGTCTGCGCTTATCGCCTCGTGTTTCTTGACTGTCGCATCGACCTGCGCGAGATTGCTACCGTACCTTGGATCTGACAAAACCTGAATCATCTCCTTCAGGTAACCTTCTCGAAGGACACTTTTTCTCTCGAATTTGTAGTTCAGTTGTTCCAGTCTCTCGTGTCGTAAAAGTTCCGTTCGCAGAGCGACTTCCCTTCGATGCTCGGATCGCTCCAGTTCAACCCAATTCCTCTCGATGTCATTCACCAACTGACCTTCTTGCGGTATGAAAGCCGGCTGATTCAGTGACTTCAATTGGGTATTTATGTGAAAATATAGCGCTTCAATTTCTGACCTTTCCTTGTACTTTGGAGGTTTTTCCACTGTTCGGTACTGCTTGAAAGCTAAAAGCTCGCGCTGTATTCCTTCCAGGGAATTTGGAAAGTCCCTATTTTCCAAGACCCTAATTTTTAGCTTGATCCACTCTAAAAGATCTGACGTGAGCTTCTCGTAGTGCACTTTCATTTTGTCAGCGTCCATCATTTGGCCGACGATATTTGCTATTCTTTTGCCGCTCTTGATTTCGTTCTTCAACTTGGCGAACGTGTGATAGTAGGATGCCACATAGGTGATAACTGATTTTTCATCAGGCCGCGCCGTGTCGATGTCTTCCGCATCGAGTAAACGTGGAATTCCCAGCTCTGAATTCGCCACGTCAAAGGCATGATTGAGGTTGTCGATGTGTTTGGTTTGCTGAAGCTCTGTCCAGTTGATGAGGTCTGGCCTATGTGCGTGTATAAGAGCATTGAAACCAAGTCCGCTCCTCCAGGATCCTAGATAATGGGAATTTACATTTAATATATGCGATTCTAATTCGGGATAATCGATTTTCTACCGACAAAAGCCCGGTCATTCAAAAAATAGTTTATGATGAACAACAGTTAATACAAATTCCATGTCAGGCACGTTCTACTAAGTCGCAGAATTTTTCGGCAAAGAAATAGGTTCTCTTTCAGGGTGTCTACTCAAGTTAATTATAGCTAAAAACCTTAATTTGTAGAAGTAGCTTTATGCAAGTACACGAGATTTCTTGATTGTACAAGCACGTATAGAGGGACCTGGAAAGGGGGCTCTATGAACTAAAATTTCATCACAGACAGGCACACTTTTTCGGTTCGTTTAGAATCAATTTATAATTATAAATTGTTCTTCATATAATCGTATTACGACTATGGAATAATTAAAGAAATGAATAATATTAAAAATTAATCAATGTTATAATTTGTTTGCTAAAATCCACGAATTTTATCAATAATTCAAACGATTTTTGTATTATATTTATAGGCACTTAAAATTCAGAGCATATTGCAAATATACTAATATTTTCGATCAAATATATTCTCCTGGGGTTAGTAAAAATGTTAAAAAGATATTGGATTTAAATCAGCCTAAAATCAGCATTACGAATTTATTTTTACAGATGAAAAAAACGATATTTAATTTAATATTAAAATTTAAGAAATGTTTGTCTATTGTGATTTGATAATAATAAAAATAAAGAAGACGAAAGGAAGAAAAAAATAGAAGGAAGGGGATTGATTTGGTAGGTTGCCTTCTCATTTTTTTTTTCCTCTATTTTATTCTTGCCCAAAGGGAACACGAATTTTTTTTTATTTTTTAGGGAAAAAACGGGCAGAACTTTTTTTTAGATTGCAATGAGAACATTTTATGGTGTGTTTCCAAATTTCTTCGTTAGATTCTTGTTTTTATTTTCAGGAATTTTTCACATCAATTTAATATTACAATTTTGACTGATCAATTTTCAGGGTTTCCAGGTTTTCTAGATGAGTAGACTCCTGTTTTTAGACAAAATTAGGCAAAACGTATTTTTTCCATTCCAGAAAAAATATTTTATTTCGAGATGTTATATTTTGTTTCGAGATGTTGACCTTATTTAAATTTTGACGTTTTTTTTTTAATATAAATTTTTGTCTTTAAACATAGGTAATTTTCCAATTCAATTAGTAATTTAAATTTTCCTTTCTGATTCTGATGAGGTTTACTGTCTTCCCTTTAGGCTATTTATAAGACAGTAATTTCTTTACTAAATATCTGGGCTGTTAAAATTTGTAATTTTCAAGCCTTATATATGATAAATATTAATAATTGTATTTGAATTTTCAACCAAAAAATATGAATTCTTCGTGAAGAATGTTATAGCTGATATTTAAATCCAAAAGTATATCAATTTTGAATCAAAAACAGTATAATTAATTAAAAAACAAGACATTTTCAGAAAAATAATTGAATAGTCAACCAATAAGATGAATTTTCAACCAAGGAGATTAACTTTGTACAAAAAAGACGAATTTAAAAAAATTAGTTCAACTTTTAACTCAGATGTTGTATTTTCAACCACAACAAAATGTGTCAGTCAAGCAAAAAAATTGCAGGTAAATTAGAATTTGGTGGGAAAAATAATTTCTAATACAAAATACAAAATTTTAATAACTATTTGTTTTTGAAATTTCTTTTTTTAATTGACTTGGGCATGTGAGACACTCAAATACCTATATTACCGACCTAACTTTATCAGATCACTGATTTTTTTTAATTTAGGAACTTTTTTGTACTTAAATATAATTTTCCTAAGTTTCTAGAGAAAATTAAAAAACATTTTTGATGATTTCAGATAACTAAAAAAAGAATCTAGACAATTGAAAAAATTTGTTTATTTGAAAAGAATTTAAACAATTGTTTGTTTTAATATCTTGTTAAACCTTTTCTAAAATCTAATTGTTTACTCTTAAAACTTTGTTAAATCTTTAAAAAACTACCTTATTTTTTTCGAAATCTTCAGTCACGAATGTTTCGACAATAATCATTTTACATTTTTTCAAACTTAAAATTATTTTTTGTATATTTTCAAAACTTCTAAATGTCTTAAACTTATTCAATTTTTTCTCAAATTTTTCAATCTTGCAAAATTGAGAGTTGTTACTTTAAAATCGCCTACATCCTTTTCCGAAATTTTAGGAAATCAGTTTGAAATGTGTTGAAATATTTAAAACTTACTTTTTAAAAAGAGAAAATCAATTTCAATTTTCGCAGAAATCACAAAAAAATTTGTATCTTGATCTCTAGTCTTATAATGTTTTCAAAATTTCGAAATATCTTTTTGAATTATTCGAATTTTACGTATTTTTTTTTTTAATTTTCTAACAATTACAAAAAACTGCCTTAAATTCAAAGCTTATATAATAATTAAGATGATATAAGTTTTTGTCCACAATTTCATTTTTCTTATGTTCTCTTTTATCCATAATGTTCAAAAGCATTCGGAAATAAATGTTATGAAGGGTTTATGAACAGAATGTTCTCTTCAATAAATAAATTTTCAGATTAAAAATTTCTCATTTGGAAATTGCAATTTACAAAATTCAAAGGAACAAACTGAAAAAAAATTCACTTACCACTAAAGTCTTGAATATTGACTCCTGGATATCCATTAGTTTTCCTTTGACACCAAAGAAGAAGAGCATCTTTGGCCGACTTTTTTTCACTACTCTCATTTTCCTCGTCTACATCAATTTCAATTTCCTGGATTTGAAACCTCAAAATTATCGTCCAGATTAGACCCAGGATTAAACGAGGATTTCGGTCCACGATATCCTCCGCACCAATACTTTCTAAGCGAACCTGGAAGCAAAAAAAGATGTCATTCTATTTAGTCATAGGATTAAAGTGGCGCTCTATAGTGAGTGGAATCGCATTTTTCAATGAAGTCATTCAGAGAAATTATTTAAGGCAGGAAACCCTCTCCTTCTGTGGTCCAATTGCGAAGTGATAAAAAAGTCTATTGAAAACGAATTTACCAGAGTACTTTTTGTTCTTGTATCCATAAGGAGTCATTGTTTCTTTCCAACAAAGTCATTTTCAGGATTTCGTATTTCTTTCCAATTCTACCTGATGACAATAAGATCTCCACCAAATTTGAAAACCTTTTACTATCTGTCCAAAAAATATAGATACACCAATTTCTGTACAGATTTATAGTGAAAATCTCAGCAGAAAAAATTCTACTATTATATCAAAAGGTTAATGTTTCAGGTGAAGGTTTTGCCTACACTGATACAGAGTTTTGAAATTTTCACTCGATTAGCAATTATTCTCTGATGAGTGAAAGATTAGTTAACTAACTGTGAGTCCCCTAAAATAAATTTTTAAAAGTCTGCAAAGAGTCAATGAATTTCTTTGATCCTTTCTGTGCACAATGGTAAATTCTAGAGTCAGAAATAATCATTTGTTATTAAATTAATAACAAAACTTCAAGAATAATTTCCGTACGTTTTTCAGTTTCGGAGATTATACCCAACTATACTCCTTTGTCATTAACTTAATGACAAATTATTATTATCGACTAAATTTTATCATTTTGCACAGAAAGGATGAAAGAAAATAATATATTTTTTCAGATTTTTTATAATATAATTTCAGAAAGTAACAGCCATTCTAAAATGACAACAAGACAATGGTATTATTTCTAACTCTGTATCAGTATATAAAAAACATTCGTCTGGAAACATGTACTTTGATCTGTATTTTTAGAAATTTTTTTTGCTGAGATTTTCACTATAATCAGTAGAAAAATGGAGGAATCTAAACTTCTTAGACGGATAGTTGTCTCAAACAATATCCAATAACACTCTTAGAAAGACAAAACTTATTTCTTGTATTTAAAATTCGTTTTTTTGCTGAAAATTAATTTTAAAAGTTAAAGTCTATTATAAAATTTTTAGTAAAAAATTTTCTGATTTGGTTGGAACTTAATTTTTTTTTCTGAAAATTCAAAAACTTTTTTAAAATCAATTTTTTGTTTTTCGTTGATAATTCACCGGTTTTGTGGAAGATTCGTCTTTTTGGATAAAATTCAAATACTATTTTATTCTTTAAATCGGCTTTTTGTTTGAAAATTCAACAGTTTGATTGATTTTTTCTCTTATAACTAAAAAAAAAAAACAGTCTTTTTGCCTAAAACATTTATCCCTTTCAATAGACGTTTCATATTTGTGGTTAAAAATTCAAATATTTTTGTTTGAAAAATATACTACCATATTTTTGGCCGAGAATGCATATTTTTTGGTTAAAAATGTAATTATTTAGTTCGAAAATCAACAGTTGTGTTAGATAATTATTCTTTTTTATTGAAAATTCAACTATTTCATTAAGTTAGAAATTAATATCTTCTGTTTATAAAAATTAATTTGATAGACAGAAAATTAAATTATTTTATTTTTCGTTAAAAATATTGGTCTTATTTAGTTGAAAATTCACATCTCTGATTGAAAAATAACTATTTTGTTCAAAATTCGTTGTTTTTTTTTGTTTAAAATTAACTTTTTTGAAGAAAACTCAACAACTGCATTTTTGGTTGGAAAAGTATCTTTTTCATTTAAAAAGCATATTTTCTTTAAAATTATTTTTTTGGTTAAAAATTGAATCTTCTGACTTGAGAATTAATCTTTTTGTTGGAAATTCAACTGATCGGTTGGCAGTTGAATTATTTCGTTCAAAATCAATTTATTTGGTTTAAAATGTATGATCTTAATTGAAAATGCATCTCTTTGTATCAAAATGTAAATATTTTGTTGAATATTCAATTTTTTTGCGAAAAATAAATTTTTTCAGCTGAAAATTTACCTACTCTAGTTGAATTTTCATAATTTTAGTTGAAAATTTATCTCTTTTGGTAGCATTATATTTTTGGTTGAGAAGTCATCTTTTTGGTTACAAAATTTTATTATTTGATAAAAATTATTCAATTTCGTTAGAACTTCATTCTTTTGCTTAAAAATATAACTTTTCCGTTGAGAATTAGTCTTTTTGAGTTAAAAATTCAACTATTTTGGTAGAAAATTCAAGTATTTGATCAAAAATTCATATTTGCGGATTGAAAATTCATAATTAGGTATTAAAAATTATAGTATTAAATCGCCTTTTTGGTACAAAATTTTTGGTTGGAAAATGTTTTTTTTTTTTATAAACAATCATTTTTTCAATATTAAATTCAACTATTCTACTTTTGTTTGTAAATTTATGTTTTTTAGTTGAAAAAAATCAACTATTTGGTTGAAAATCAAATTTTTTACTGAAAATTTAACTACTCCATTTGTTATTGAAAAACATATTTTTTTATTAAATATGGAACTATTTGATTTAAAATTTATGTACTTTGTTGAAAATTCGTATTTTTAGTAGAAATTGAATCTTTTTGGTTGAAAATTAATCATTTTGATTGGAAATTTAAGTATTTGGTTGAATTATTTTGTTGAAAATCAATTTACAACGTTAAAAATTTATCATATCAGTAGCATTGTATTGGATTAAAAATTGATTTTTTTGTTTAAAATTCATAATTTCAGGTTGGAAATTTGCCTTTTGGGCTTGACCATACAAAAATTTGTTTCTTTTTCTGTCTGTACTGAAGATGAAATTTTAATACAATTCGTCTTGGTTTGCAAATCTAATTTGCAAAAAGAAATTTGATCTTTTTAGTTCAAAATGCAACTACTTGGTTTACGGTTGAACTCATTTGTTAAAAATTAATTTTTTTGCTTGAAAATTTATTATTTTATTTGAAGATTCATCTCCTTGCTTGAAAATAACTACTATGTTATAAATTCTTTTTTTTTCTAGTGAGAGAATATTTTTTAACTGAAAATTTAACTATTCCAATTGGAAAATTCATATATTTTGTATAAAATTTAACGTTTTCTATAACACTTCCCAATTGTCCTAGGTTATTGTAAATCTTCCAAAAGTGATAGTCGGAACTAGTAGAATCTAAAGGAATATTTTTAAAAACAACGAAAAATTAATTTCCAGTGCCAGAGAGATTTGTAACCCATTATAGGAAAATTGTAATTTTTCTCCCACCCTGAAATTTAAAATTTTCTTAATTACTCCTTGTATTAGAAGTATTATTTCCATGATTATTATTATTATTATTATTATTATTATTACTCATGATGTTGTTAGACCTTTTAATGAAAATTGTAGGTTAACCTACGACTTTAAATTAAGTGTCTAACAACTTCCACTCGTCAGATATGAATAAGTTGTGTACAAATTAACTTCGGATCCCCAAAGTCTATTATTTTGATCTGAAGTTGATAATGAGAATGATACCTAACGGTTATTAATATCCCGGAGTTTACTTTGTATTAGTTTTCTTTTGTAAAAAAAACTTCTCTAGCGATAAATAAATCCCACACATAGAGATTTACTTGTAGGGTTCTCATAGTTGATAACATGTTTCAGTAATGAAAAACAGTCTGACGGCACGTTAAAGGTGGGTGACTGATACATTTTCTCTCAATTATAATGGCATCATCCAGACTGATTCAAAGCAGGTGTATGATTATCTAGTCGAGTACCTAATTTGAGTAAGCGATAAGTCCGGTTAGTGTGGGCACTCTGAACAGACAGTCCTGGTCTCCACTTAGCGTATGGTATATACGTTTTAATTGCGGATGCAATCAAGTACTACTAGAGTCGCGTGTGCATCAAGCCAGGCTGGACCAAAGAATCCTAGACTCCAGCTCTTTCAGTAAAAGGTATCAGGTTGGAAAGTGTAGATCTAGACTCTAGAGTCTAGAAGCCACTAGGTATGTACATATAGAGATGGAGCCTTTCAGCTAAGCGCTACCAAGACAGGCCGGCTATACTGCCACTGGGTTAAATTGCGGTAAACTCGCAACTTGTAACGCGCTGAAGCAACAGTCTCGCGTTATAGTTAATCGGCTTGGCTGGAATGTCGTCCGATCA
>NC_046659.1:123402499-123412076 GCF_010883055.1 Belonocnema kinseyi | reverse complement strand
AAAAAAGTGCACGAATCGATAGCATTTGTGACGTCTATACCGGATCTACTACGCCAACCGTAAATAAACTATCAATTCTCGAAAGTAATTATTCTACTCTTTCGAAGAAAAACTTCAAATGCCGAACACATCTTTATTGTCGAATCTGATTCCTCATCACGAAATTTATTCAGTATTTGAAAAACATTTTTTCAGATGATGTTTCATCCTCATTTTACGACACGAAAAATATATTAAGCTTTACAACTTGCTAATGAGTTTTAATTAAACAGATTCAAATCTAAAATAAAAAATATGCAAAGGATAATTTTCATAACTTAAAATTTAGAATAAACTGGGTTTGTGAACTGTTTCTGGACAAATACGGATGATGATTAAATGATAAATATAACTTAATTAACCCTTTTTAATATAAGAGTCTAGGTCAATTATTAACGTCAAACAGCTTCTTGGAAATTCTGTGTTTCAATAAGGGGAATAAAATTCTTGTTCAAGCTAGAAAATTTAATTGATTCTATTTAATGTTCTAGCTTTTTGTCATAACAAATGTAATAAACACCTAAGAAGAAATATGACGTGAACGTTGAATAATTCCGTCAATGCTCACATATTCGCGCAATTAAACTCGATTTATTCTCGTCGCATGAGCGATAAATAATATTAAATTCCCGAGCATAGCGACCTATTACGCAATTTTAGAAACTGACATGTTCATTAAAATAACTAATAAAACACAGAAATTCAAATATTATCGTAATACTTAAAGATTCAATCATCACTTAAAAGACTTCTTTATGAACCAGCCACTCTAGAATTTGAAAAAAATTTCTACCATTTCCGGGTTTTAAAAGTTTTTTACGGTTATTTTAATTTTTAAATTCAACCCTTTAAAACTAAATAATTCATAATTTAAAGTATTTGAAAAAGAATCTCAGGTATCACAGCGCAAAAGCAGCTAAAAAGGGAGAAATAAAGTTAATGGAGGGGGGGGGGATTAAACATTTGTTTGACAAGTAGATCAGAAGAAACAATCTTTTTAGAAGAAATATTATATTTTTAAATAATTTTAAATGATTTTTTGATGATTTCTGCCATTGAAGATTTTTTTCATTGTATAAACTTAGGTCCCTTCGAAAATCCATTTACAGCGATATAAAAAAATTAGGACAAAATAGAATTTATTGAATACACAATTTTTATATGTTTAAAATCGTTCTAATAATCAAGAATCTTTTCTCTTTTAAAAAATACTAATTCTAGTTTTACTAATTTTAAATTTAAGTATAATAATTTTTTAGATGTAAAATGAGCCATTTTTAATATCGAAGATGAACAAACTTCTTAAAATTCTGGATTAACTCTATCGAAAAAAAAAGAATTTTCTACTGAGAATGATAATTTTTAATCAAATTAGTTGAATGTTGAACTAAAAAAAATCCCCTAAAAAATGAAATAGTTCAATTTTCAGTTAGAAAATTAATTTTCAAACTAAGGAGATAAATTTTCAACTAAATTGATGGATCTTCAATTAGAATAGTTACATTTTCGTTTAAAAAATACATTTTGAACTAAAAAATCGCGATTTTTAAAGAAAATAATTACATTTTCAACCAAAGAGAAGAACTTTCAACTAAAATGGTGAATCTTCAAACAAAGAAATGGCTTTTCATGAAAATTATTAAATTTTCTACAAAGTAGATTAATTTTTAACCAAAAGAAATGAATTCTCGAGAAAAAATGTATTGGTTGATATTTCACTCAAGACAGATTTTAATTTTAAATCGAAAACAATTTCATTCAATCAAACAAGATAAATTTTCAAGATACCAATAGACTTTTCAATCAAATAATAGTTGAATTTTATTAATTTTAAAAAGTTTCCACCAAAGAAGGTATAGTTAAAATATTTGTTTAAATTAATTTTCAACAACAAATGTATTCTTAAGAAAGAAGATCAACTTTAAACCAAAAAAAATAATTTTCAACCAAGAAGATTAATTTTTGACCCAAAAACACTAATTTTCAACAAAACATATTAATTCAAACAAAAATTAATTGTCAACCAAATGATTCAATTTTATACCAAAGTAATAGAATTTTTAACCAAAAAAAAGAATCTTCAGCAAAACAGTTAAATCTTCAACCAAAAAAATGACTTGAACAAAATTGATGAATTTTTTTAAAAGCAGATTAATTTTCACAATCTAATTTTCAACAAAAAAAAAGAATTATCAACCAAGAAGATTAATTTTTAAACAAGAACATTAATTTTACATCAAAAATTAATTCTAACCAAACTGTTGAATGTTGAACAAAAAAAATATATTTACAATTAAAAATGAACTATTTAAATTCCCAGTTAAAAAAATTTATTTTCAATGAAAGAAAACAAATTTTCAATCAAAAAGATTAATTTTCTACAAAAAGGAAAAATTTTCAACGAAATATGTGGATTTTCAACCCTACAGTTTAATTTTCAACCAAACAAATTAATTTTCTACCAAAATATTTAAATTTTCTAAATTTAGAGGATCTAAAAATTAAACTTGAATAGTAAAAATTCAAAATTCAAATCGAATGGATTAAAAAATAAGTGATGAAAATTATTCTAATTTAAACGCTTTGTATTTATACAATTGTTCCTCACATTTATACAATTGTTCCCTATTGGAATCGCATATCCATTTCAAATAGAATTTCAAAACAAATTCGTTTAATCTCATAATACTTCATATATGATACCAAATGACATTTAAAGTGATTGAATTAGATTTAAAAAAATAATAAATAAAATTCCCAGTTTTTTCTTCTTATAAAAAGTTCCAGGTTGCATCACGGCTTTGGGGTCTAATGAGCAGCCTGCGTTTATTAATTGAAAAATCCATCGATTATTAAATAAAAGAGGTAATTCTATTTGTGTCACAAACAGGAAACAACAGTTAGCCGCGAATCGCACGTAAATGTAAACAAATCTCGCAACCTGAAGCATAAAATCCACACTCGTTTGCATTTCTGCACGGCAATTGTGTCGAGGCTAATTAAGATGACTTTAAAGAAGCATTAATCCGTTATCTCTCGAATGATTGACCTTCGAATTTTCACCTCGTCAAACTGCATGCTTACTCGTATGTGCGAGTTTGGCGGCCCATGAATAATGAATGAGCTGCAAGCTGCATTGTAGAATAAGAGTACAGTACTGTTAGATCATTTGTAAGGAAAGGGAAGGGCTTTCAGATTTGTTCATTCAAACCGTTAAAACAAAACCATTTTCTTTAAAGATATCTAAATTTTATTACAAATATATAGCGTCAGTAAAGAATTAATCTAAATACCAATAGAAATTAAGTACAATTTTGATCAAGGTTTTTAGAGAAAGTAATATTAAATTTCCAATTTATGAGCAGGATATTTGTATACATCACGTAATTATCTTCTAGAGTGGATTACTGAAGGTGTATTTACGGTCAAGTGAATTAAAGTATGAACAGCGGGTCAATGTACATTTGTACGGGTATTTATGTAAGGATACGGTTACAGTTTTGCGCAAATTAATCTTGCTCCTTTTAATAGCCTGCCCGAGACTTAATATAAAGTTGAAGGAATGGGAAAAGTATAGCCAATGCACTTGGCAAGGAATGCAACACCTACTTTAAACATTCACTATAGATCGGGCCCGTACAGTAAGTCACTGAACCGTGGCTGCTGTGTAGTTGAAGGTGTCAATGTACGTGATTCCGCATTATCATTCATCAATTAAAGGGATGCGTTTTAGACCATTTTTATCGAAATAAGTCACACAATTTCTGTATAACCTTCTTGTTTCATTTTGCTTATTCAACCAGAAATAAAGATAGACAACAAAAATGCAATTCAACTTGTCAATGAATTTCGCAATGGTGCAATTCTTCAATTGCTGATTTCCTGTGGTTGTAGGTTTTTCTACAAAGTGGTGCAAAAAAATATGAGTGACTGTAGGAAGCACTTGTCGATTCGACATGGAATGCCCCATAGTTAGATATTCTCGCCGATGTAACGGGTTTCCTATGGCATCGTGTGCAAGTGACCGCGCATTCTTGGTAGCGCTCGAAATGTGGATCGGGAGGTATGCGAATGACAATAGCTACCTATAAGGATATTGATTCGAAGAAATACACTCTTGAGGAATTTTTTTCGATAAATTGTCGATTCAAACCATAAATGCATAATCAAGAAAACATTGGAAAGTTGGAAATTTGAGGATCTGAATTTAAAGAATTCGAAGCATTCAATAACTTTTTAAATGGATATCTCATTGAGCCGATCTTCAGAACAATTCTTTAAATACTTTTTTGAACTTCTTGAAACTAAATATTCAATTTAATTGAATCAGTAGTCATCAATAGATTAGAATTCACTGATTGGATCTTTATTGATCTTAATTTACACTTTAACCAAGGTTGAAGGAGACTAGGTCCAGTGGCAAGTTTCCCCATAGGGAGTCTCCATTAATTACGTAAGGTTTTTAAGGAGAAGGAAAGCGGGCTCAAAAACACTTCTTACGTAAATTTTTCCTCTTTTTAATTATTAAAACAAAAATATTAACACCTGTTTTGTCTGTTGAAATTACTTTTCATACTATGATACACATTATATTACTCAGAGAAATATCCTCTTGTGTAAAAAGGATGCTTCTTGACACAAGTGGAATTTTCTCTTAAATGTAATGTTAAAAGGATTTTCATTTGTCTGAAAAAAGTTCATGTTATCTTCCAGCCAAATAATTATGTTTGACTACAAAAGATATTCACGTGATTCGAAACAAAACAGGAAGAGGACTATATGCTTTTGTTTCAAGACAATTGTTTCTTTAAGTTTTGATGTTTGTTTTATCCCTGGAAATCTCTTTGCACGCAGTGAACCGGCGAATTTAAACAGAAAATTATAAATGCTTTAAAACTTTTCGAATCATGTGAAATTCTTCGAATTTCATGGATATAGTACATAATCTCTTAAAGTACCTTTAAAACGAATGAGCACCGGAAATCCCTTAAAACCACTCAGGAGGAAAAAAAAATTTTTGAAACAAAACCATCGACCTCTTGCGTGTTTCAGTTTTGAACCGCATGAATTTTTTTTTTACATTAACATAATTATCTGGCTGGAAGATTCAATGAAGTTCTGTCGAAAAAGAATAATATTTTTCTGTAGAAAGATCCTTTCTGAGACAAATAAAAATCCCCTTAATGTTTTATTTACGAGGAAAGTCTATTTCCTTTCAAATCAGTGGAAATCCCATAAAATCTTTCAAAATGTGGTAAAATCAATAAAGTTCCGTGAAATATTTCAAAATCTTACAACATCCCTTGAAATCTTTTGAATCTAAATTCTAATTTCCTTAAGAGCTTTTGTAATATTCGGATATCTTTTGAAATTTCGTTGAACATTTTGAATTCTTACAAAATCCTCTAAAATCCGTGGATATATACTTTTCGAATTTTTTGAAATCCATGAAAATCCTTCGAAATCCCGTGAAATCATCGAAACCCCATTATATCTCCTTAAATGCTTTAAAATACTTTGATCTTTTTGTAAATATTTAAAAATGTCCTGAGATCTATTGAAATCTTGTTTCTCTCTCTTTAAATCCCTTCATGTTCAAATGTTGAAAATCCCATTAAAATCTTCTGATATCCTTCAAATTGGTAAAAATACTTCGGCATCACATGAAATCCTTTAAAATCTCGTGATTTTTGTTTCATCGCTTATAATCCTTTGCAATCCATGGAAATCCTCTAAAACCTCTAAAAACTGCTTAAAATACTTGACATTCCGTAAAATATTTCAAAATCTTATGAGATCTCTTGAAATCTTTGAAATCCCTTTAAAACCCAATGAAATCTTTAAAATCTGGGGCAACATGATACCGAATGTCATGAAATCTTTTGGAATATATTAAAATCCACGTAAATTCCTCAAAACCTCTTAACATTCTTTATAATATTCGGAAATCTTTCCCTCTGAATAAGTTAACACTTTTACTAATTTAAATCAGTTACTGAATTCTATAGATACATTATTTTTACTGATAAATTAGTAAGTTTTACTTATTCATAAAACCGAATCCATTTCAAATCAGACAGGTTCTACATTTGAAGTCACAGAATTTTAAAGAGGAAATTAGGCATTACGTATTACATTCCTATCGGCTTTTCGACTTTAGGTCTTAAACTCAGGGGACCATAGTTTCCTAAGTACACCATAAATCCTTGCTCCTGTCCTCCCAAAATGTCTATAAATATTTAACATTACGGGATGGATTTCAGCAGTTTCCCTAACGATTTTATGGCTTGTAACACATAATCTGAAGAGATTTATCTCTGAACTCTGGTCTGGACTCTGGAGGATGGCCGATTTTCGAACCAAACGATGACGAACAGAGATTCGTGCGTGTGTGCAGCACGTGCGACGTCACATCTACAGCAGATATTGTGAATGGTTGCAGAGTGCAAGGTCTTGTATGGATACCTTTGCCAGGTCTGATGTGAAGGCAGGGGGTACCTGCCCAGGTGAAATCCGTTTTTTTAACCGCGACACTCAAGAACGTACTACTTTATGACCGTTTTGTCGAGAAAGGCGAGTGTGTGCTGTTTGCACATCCATTGCATAAAGTACGCTGATTTTACATTAATCTGTATACAATATACAAACAGATGTGTATCAATAATATGCACATGTAATAAGTAGTTGCTTTAAAAATAAAAAGCCCCTAAAGGCCTCAAAAGATTTAGAGGTCGTCCAAAAACTACTACACCAATTTTTTTTTTTTACCCTCTCCCTCCAGAAAAGTAAAGCAGCCCAAAATTGTCTCGCAAGAGACGAAACAGGGCGATTTTTTAAACAATAAATAGGGGTATAAAATCTTTTCAATAAAATTAATATTCATTCCATACTGCGTTTCATATGAACCAAATTTTAAATTTCGGAGTTTTTATATCAGACAGATCTATTTTCGACCCAAAAACTTAGTTTTTTTTTTACCAAACAGTCGAAATTTCAACAAAATATAGTTATTAGTTCAAGTATAGTTGAACTTGAAACTTTTCAACCAAACAAGGTGACACTGCTACCATAAAAGACACAGTTTTCATCTAAAAGCATGAATTTTTAATAAAACAGTTCAATTTTCTGACTCTAAAATATGAATTTTCAATACAAAATTTAATTTTAAACTAAGTAGTTTAATTTTCAAGCTAAAAAGACTTTTTTCTGCAATACAATTCGATTTTAAATCCGAAAAAATTAATTTTTAACAAAATAGTTTAATCTTGAATCAAAGAGATAAATTTTCAACCATAAAAGATAACTTTCCTATCATAAAAGATTAATTTTGTACCAAAAAGTTTAAACTCAAGAAAAATTACAAAGTAGTTCAACTTTCAACCAAGTAATTGAATTTTTCTTGGAAAAAAAGTTATTTTCAATCAAATAGTTAAATATTTAACCAAAATTATAAACTTTTCCATATAGTTCAATTTGGAAAAAAATGGTTGAATTTTAACCAAAAATATGAATTTTTAACACAATTGTAAAATTTTCAAGCCAAAAAGATTAAATTTCCTACAAAAAAGGTTCAATTTTCAACTTAAATGTTGAATCTTCAAACAAAATAAAAATAATTTTTTAAGCAGTAGTTTAACTTTAAATCAATAATTTGATTTTTCAACTAAAAAAGATAAATTCTCAATGAAATAATTAATATGTAGTTGATATTCCAATCAAAAAAATTTTAATTTAAATAATAAGCAGGTTGAATTCAACAAAAAAAGTAGAATTTTCAACAATGCAGTTGGATCATCAACCAACATAGAATAATGTTCCACCAAGCATTTGCATTTGAACTTGATAAACAAAAATATGACTAAATGATAAAATATTTGCATTTTCAACAAAATTCTGATACCAAAAATATAATACACTTTTCTTTCTAAAATAGTTGGATTTTCTTAATGGGTTTTATTTATTTACTTCATATTTAACCATAAAACAAGAAAAAGGGGATAAGAGAAGTTTCTTGAAAACAAAGGGGAAAAGAGGAATTCTTTTTTAAAAATAAAAAGAGGGGAATAAGGGAACGAATGTAAAATCTGAAATATGTCAATGCTTTTCAAATTTATTATGTTATTATTGATATCATATGAGATCTTTCGCAAAATCCGCAAACTTTCTTCAAAGACGGAGGGCCCATATGAGGCCACTTTTCAGTCTCCTTCAAAATTGGCCTAAAATGGATAAAATCACTTTCATAGACCTTTGTCAGCAATATTTAGTCGATTCCAATCTAAATGTTAGCACCTGGAGGAGACCGGCATACATATGTGATTATGGACAAATGGACATATAACTGAAGAACGGCGACATCCCGTGCAGAAATCGCCAGATTTAAAACGTAATACCGATCTGGCCCCGATCCGATTTTACGATCTGGCCCTGATCGGTGGAACCGTGTGGCCCATACCTGGGCCCGACCGGGCCAGACCGATTTCCTATTGAAACGCCATCTCCATGATCTCGAAGAACTAGTGCTGCTTGTTTCTTTCTGGTAGTGCAGTGAAATTTGTATACATAATACTCGTTTAAAATATTCTAGCAATGTTTATAAATGCATAAGCGAGTAAGCCATGTGTTCAGAGGCACCAAACACGAGTCAGTAGACCTCGAAACCTGTGCGAGGACGATGAGAGTAAGTAATTACACTCTGTGGGCTCAGTGAAACCTAACCTCAAATAACTTAATAATTAATTAAACTTTTTGACGTAAAATTAGTATATTTACCATCAAATGAGTCAAATATTATTATATGATGAAATTGATTAAGTTCTTTTGTTTTCAATTATTATTGAAGAACTCAAGGTTTTTCGATTTAATGTAGAGTTAGAATCATAAAATCTATTGACAAGAAATGAATTGCAGTATGCACAAAATTGTAATGTTTTTAAATTATAATAGTAAAATATGTGATACAATCGATTATGTTATTGATACTTTGATTCTGTATTAATAATAAATTTAATACAGAAATACATTAAGGACAATTTTCATAACATTCCAGCAAGAACTAGTTACTCAACTGCGCATGCGTCGCATTCGGCATCTAATTGGTTTCGCGCGAAGTTTAAAATGATAAACTAAGTTT
Organism: Belonocnema kinseyi; assembly: GCF_010883055.1. Lineage (NCBI taxonomy): Eukaryota > Metazoa > Arthropoda > Insecta > Hymenoptera > Cynipidae > Belonocnema > Belonocnema kinseyi. The sequence continues at coordinate 123,402,904 of NC_046659.1, read as the reverse complement.
TTTTTTCTTTTTTATTATAAACAATGCAATTTCAACTTATAAAAATGTCCGTTAGGTCGATATGAATTAATAATAATAAAAATTAATTAAATGCATATTCTGTAAATAATATTTAAAACAACCAGAAATATTTAATTCAGAAATTTTCATTTTTGTTTAAAAGTTGTTTGGTCTATATTTCTTCTTAACCGATTTAAAAAAATAAAACGACCTGATAAATGATGGCGCAATTTTTTGGCAGAAAAATGATCTACAACCACCTTCTTGAATTTTTCAAGAAGTAATGCAATTGACAGAAAATTAAATTTATTTGCAGTAAAATGTTAATAGATCGTAAATCATAGCTTATTTCCCGATGATTTTCTTTGGAAGCATTCGAAAATGTCAAGTTGTAGGGAATCTTTT
>NC_046659.1:123399913-123402399 GCF_010883055.1 Belonocnema kinseyi | reverse complement strand
ATATCTTTTTTTGGTTATATTCAACTGTGAGATCAATTATTTATTAATTATTTAGTTTGCAAATTCATCTCTTTTGGTGATTTAAAAATGGTAGCAAACTTGAATATCTGGTTAAAAGTTTTTTTGTTGTTGTCGAAAATGAATATTTTCGTTATGAAATTCGTGTCGGAAATGTAACTCTTTTGTAGAAAATTCAACTATGTAGTTAAAAAATAAACATTTTTCTTAAAAATTGATCCTTTTGGCGTGAAAATTGATTTTTTTTTGTGAAAAATTTAAATTTTTGGGATAAACATACAAATTTTTGTTTAAAAAATGTGGCTGAAAAATCTTACTGTAACTAATGCCTATTTCTTATTTAATAAAATTTTTATGAATCATCTTCTTAGTTATTTTGATTTTTAAACTAGAAAATTAAGGAAGTGAAAAAAGTAACGTAATTGTAACTAGTTACTGAAAAAAAGTAAGTCTCCCACACTGGATGCTGTTTATAAAATTTATTTTTAAGTTTTGATCAAACTACGCTAAAACCTACAAAAAGAAGATTGGAGAAATCAGATACAAGTATAGTGTCTGAAGTGAAAAAGTTGATGGCAAATTGTTCAATAATTCAAACAAATTTCCATTGAATATCCGTGTGAAAATTGCTTGTTTGCGCGCTATTTCTATACTCTTTGGAAAGTACCTTGTTTCAATATTGATTTCTCCTCGGATCTGGGACTTTTCCCTTGTTGACTTTTACAGTTCATATAGCCGTACACCCTACGCTCAGCGTAAAAACCGTACTTACTTTGAACACATTTCAACTTTTTACCAGATATTTAATCATCTCGAACACCACGATTTATGACGGGATTCTCGAGAAGTGGTATACGATGTTTTTCACTTGAACCACAAACACGCGCATAACTTTTGCATATGCGGTGCAACATTACATGAAAAAGCTGCTTGCGGTGCTTAACTATTGCCTGATTTTTCCCTTCCTGACCTCTCCGTAAAATATGGATCTGTACTTTCTTAAAAACAAATAGACTTTCAACATTCCTTGAATATGTATGTAGAATGCTTGTGTTTTTTGACTGAACAAATTTGGCTCATTCAGATCTTAAATGATTGAATCCATCTCAAATCAGGCAGGTTCTATTTTACAAGCAGCAGAATCTCTAAGCAACGAAATGTGTTGCTTTTAGAGTAAAATAGGCGCAAGTATTTCTTTAATTGAACAAAAAAATTGACAGAGTTACAAGAGTTTGAATTTTGACGTTCATTACAAAAAATACAACTTAATATTTTATAATTCAAAATCCGTCGAAAAATTTTATTTGTGATGATTCGTTTGAAAATACAAAAAGTAGATTTAAAAAAAAAAATGGAAACTTGAATATTTTGTAAAAATTTAGCCTTTCTATATAAGGAAGTCATCTTCTGAATTTTATGAAGGTTGGTTCTTTAGTGTGTAAACTTAAATTCATAATAATTTTTGTAAAATTTCTCCGTACCTAAATTAAGGGCCTCCTCCTACCGTAACAAATTATAACATAAACCCCCCCCCCTGCATTGAACTGTTACGTAATTTAAGTATGGTCCCTTAGGACTGACTAAAAAATCACACTAAATCTAAAGGTATAAATTTGATCTGCAAAAAATGAACAACGAATGTAACAGTCTTTTGTTATTGATAAAAATGGTCTTATTGATCAAATCAACTGAATACCGTTTGCTACAAACACGATACCTTTTGATTTACTGTGTTATAGGTATAGTGTATTTCCGAAATACAACCCCAGTAGTTACCTCAAGTTACTTTCACTTCGAAATCCATAACAATTTATTCAATTCATGCTACAATATACTGAAACCCAGACACGTGTTTCGACTTGGCAGACACGTTTTCGGTCTTAATTCACACGTATCTTTTTACTAGCACAATAGTCCAGAGAAAGCACTGAAGCGATGTGTTCTCGTTCTATAATTAGTCAAGTGCATTTTTTTTTGTCTCTTTACGACTTATTCAGAGTGATGTTGCCCAGTTAAGGGCCTTTCATGAAGTACGTTACCAATTTGAGGGGCGTGGGTGTCGCGCTAAAAACTATGATTGGTAACATGTCAAGAGGGGTGGGGGGTAATTGGAAGTAGCGTTAATTGGCCCAAAATGGATAAAAGAATTTTCTCGGACCCTTGGATGTAATATCCAGTCAACTACATTTTAAATGGAACCACTTGGATTTTCTCATGATGTATTAAGTAGTGCATGTATCTTCTTTTTAATTAAAAAAAAACCTATCCCGTGCAGAAATCTCGGTCTGGCCCCGATCGGGGCAGATCAGTCCAGGTCGGGTCCTGATCGGGAATCCTGGTCGGGGCCAGGCCGTGCATGAAACACGCGCCCAGGTCGGGGCCAGGTCGGGACACCCGATTGGGAAACCCGATCGGTACACGATGAGTCTCATTATAATCCATTCATGAATTTCACAAATGGAGTTTTA
>NC_046659.1:123397366-123399813 GCF_010883055.1 Belonocnema kinseyi | reverse complement strand
TATCAAAAAAAGTTACTTTTCAACTAAATAAAATGGTTGAATTTTTAACGAAATGGATGACTTTTTGATAAAAATAGATGAATTCTCAACGAAAGATATAACACTTGATTTTACTTCAACAAAAAAAGACTTTAATTTTAAAACCATCATACTTGAATTCAATTAAAAAAGATGAATTTTCAAGAAAATAGATTAATCCTTAACCAAAAGAGATTAATTTTTGACCCATAACTGACCTAGAATTAAAGTTTCAAGTTAATGCAAAAATCATGACTAAGATACATTAATAGTTATTTTTTTAAAAAAGTAACGATGTTGCCCTGTACCAAGTTACGACACGACTCTGACAGACTCGTAACATTAAGAGGGCTACTACAAAATCCCAATTTCAAAATTCTCTGACTTTTCCCGAACCAATTTTTTATTTTCCCGGTCGTGCTAAATTTTTCTTTTGTGTATAAAAATAATATTGTACCTAGAAGATCAATAATAACTTTTTAACTTGAAATAGAACAGTTAAATTTCCAGTAACTGAACAATAATTTACAGTCAATTAAAATAAATTTTAAATGAAATGGTTCAATTTGAACGAAATACTTAAATTTTCAACCAAATAGATGAATTTTCAACAAAGAGGATACATTGCAACCGAATACAAAATAGGTCAATTTCCAGTTAAAAAACAAAAACTAATTTTCAATTAAAAAAATGTAAACAAAATAGTTATTTTGAACAAAAAAGTTTGACTTTGCACAAAAAATTGAATAGTTCAATTTTGAGTTGAAGAACGAATTTTGAAGTAAAATGATGAAATTTCAACTAAAAAATTAATTTTTTAAGCAAATAGTTCAATTGTTAACCCAAAAGATTAATTTTCTGCAAAAGACCAATTTTCAGCAAAAAAAGAAAAAATTTCAACCGAAATTGAATGGCTAAATTATCATTTGAAAGAATAAATTTTCAACGAAATGCTTCAATTTTCGAAAAAAGACATACACTTTTAACTAAAAAATTTATGTTTAATTTTAACTTATACCACTGATACATTTTCATCTTAAAATAGAATAGTTAAATTTTCAGTAAAAAAATGTTTAACCAAATAAAACAATTTTCAATTAAATAGATAAATTAAAAAAATAGTTAATTAAAAAAAAAAAGGTTTTGAAACTCAAATAATGAATCATTACGCTGACAAATGAATTTTTAATCAAATAGTTCCACTTTCAACAAAGTAGTTGAATTTTAAAAAACAAAAAATGAATTCCCAACGAGAAATGTAATGGTAGATATTTCAAACCGAAAAAATTTTTTATTTCAAACCAAAAACAGTTGAATTCGACAAAAAAAGATGTATTTTCAACAAAATATTTGAATTCTCCACCAAAAAAGATTAATTTTCAACCAAAAAGAATAAATTTTTAAGAATATTCTTGAATTTTCAAAAAAATAATCAAATTAATCAATTAATTAATTCAGTTTATCGAAAATCCTCTGACATTTCCTGATTTTTTGGAATTCTCTCGTCTCTAGCAACCCTGCATTATATGTTTTTTCTTTCTAAAATGGTCTAGTCTATTACCGGAAAATGAAATATCAAATAGTCATAGTAACGCAAGAAGAAAAAATGACACGCGATATCCAAGGCAGTTTTCAATGAGAGGACCTAACAATTAATTCTTGGTTACGGTGTCACAACCGCAAATTCAAGTCTTGACATCGCCTCGACCGTGAACAGACTCGGTTAGGATTATTTTTCAGTGCAAACTATCATGAGTCACGTATTTGACTGGAACGTGTCCCGTACTACGACCTACGTAAATCACAACTGGCTACAAACACGTAACTTCATGCCATCTAAATTGTTTCCATGCTTAAAAGGCTTCCGACTTTCCTTACAGGTGAATTAAATGTCAAAAATGACGAATGACCTGATATTTTGCGTGAAAGTTGAACTATTTTGTTGTAAATACAATTGTTTGATTGATAATTTTTTCTAACTGAAATGTTCAGTTTAAAATTCATCTTTCTAGGTTGAAAAATTAACTATTACGTTATAATTTAACTATATAGTCGAAACTTCATTTTTGTGTTTGTTAAAATTTCAAATATTTTGTTGAAAATACAATATATTTCTACTTGAAATCTTAAGCGTTTAATATGGTATCCAACATGGTACCTATACATTAATTTTATTTAAAAGAATTTATTTTTCTATTATTCTCCTATTTTCGTTAAAAAAATCACACTATTTCCCTGATTTGAGAGCATTTATGACTGTCAAGTTTGTTAAAATATGTTTATATGTTTTGTGTTTTAGTATAAGCAGTTATAAAATTAAGTCAAAGTCCAGGAGCTGGGTAGGATCCCGTATGCATTAAAGAGGTAAATGATAAAAACTATGTAGTCTTATGTATTTTGACCCGCTGAATCCAATGGTACCGGTTAAT
>NC_046659.1:123393015-123397266 GCF_010883055.1 Belonocnema kinseyi | reverse complement strand
GTCGCGCGCCAAAACACGCTATTTGTAAATATCAATAACAACGGCTTCCCACTGGTTAATCCGACATTCCTTATGGTTAATAGGTAGAGGAAGACTTAAAGAGTAAGTTGATTCTTTATTTTTTTCAAAATATTCAATAGATCGAAAATTAGTATCATTCAAAGTTGCAAAAAATCGTCAAATTTTGAACTTTAAAAATTCATAACTTTTCAAATATGCATTTTACAAAAAAATAACAAGGGACCATTTCTTCTTAAAATGTCTCAAATTATCTAAAAAAAATTTGTCCCATTGAAAAAAATCATTTTTTCATAATTGTTTAAACAATTGCGTTTTAAACAAAACCTAGGCACTTATCGCAAAATTAACCGGTACCATTGGATTCAGCGGGTCAAAATACATAAGACTACATAGTTTTTATCATTTACCTCTTTAATGCATACGGGATCCTACCCAGCTCCTGGAATACTAAGAGGATCTCACTTTTCGATAAGTTTTATCTGAATATTCACTTTTTATGATTAAAACATTAATCATTCAATTGTTTCGTAACGTTCAAAAAGAGACAAACTTTGAATTAATTTCAAGGCTATTAATTTGCTCAAATGTTTTATTAGTTACTTATTCGCGACATAAAATTAAAAAAAAAAAGTAAAGCAACCAGAAATAATGTTTAACGAGACATGCAGCATTGATTACAGTTGAGTCACGCCCAAAAAAAAGTAACACGTAGTTAAAAATTAACTGTGGCTAAACGCGTCGAACGCAGCACCTTTGTTGTTAAAAACATTGGCGGAAAAGAGTGTACATTATACGTATATAGACTCTGGATCAAGACTCGTTTATATTATTGCTCATGTTTACAGAGTCTACGACCGTAACTGCATTGTAAGAGCGCGCAGTTTGGAATTGAAGGAATATGCATGTTCAAATTGCACTTACCGGTACAACGAAAATTAAACTTTCATGAAGTGTCGAGTTACGTAAATCCAAGACATAATCAAAGCTTGTCGGAATTCCATTTTGCGCTGAACCGTAGCATTTACGTGGTTGTAACCCAGCTTCTGTTCAATAACAAATATATTTCCTAAATTCCGCAGAGTGCCTTGCCTTCCAAGAAACTTAGCGGAGTTCACAATAAATTGCGAAATTCTGCCATACTATTAGTTATTTTGGCAGAGACTGTTTAAAAAAGAATCAAAGAATTTTTTTGTGATTAAACCGATTGTATGATTATTTACACAGCTCTACGAAAAAAAAGTAGAAGTTTTGATGGACCAGACTAGTCAATTCTTACGTATTTTGGGTCGCTGAATTCGTAATTCGTTCTTGTTTTCTGCCTAACATTAAAAAACATGTTTTTCATGCATTTCACAGCCCCAAAAAAAGAAGAGTTCCCAGGACCAAGCTAGTCTATTCTTACGTATTGTGAGTCGCGGAATTGGAATCCGAAGTTGGTATTCCGAAATTAGCTCTTATTTTCTTCTTAATTTAAAAATGTCTCTAAATCAAAAAACACTTTTATCGTACATTCTTCATATTTTGGGTCACTGAATCCGAACCCGAAGTTACCTTTTGTTTCCTTCCAAGCCTCAAAAATGTGCGAAAGAAGTGTTTCTTGAGGTTAGGAAATTTTAAGGTTAGGAAGAATACAAGAGCTAACTTCGGAAATCTTATTCCGGATTCACTTTCAGCGACCCAAAATACGTAAGAATTGACTTATCTGGTCCGCCGAAACTCCTACTTTTTTGTGCGTAGTGCAATGTATGAAAACAGTGTATTAGGGTTCAAACATTTTAAGTTAGGAAGGAAACAATAAATAACTTTGGAAAACTGATTTCGAACTCGGATTCAGCGACCAAAAATACGTAAGAATTGACTAGTCTGGTCCATTGGAACTCCTACTTTTTTGCGAGGCTCTGTTATTTCAAGGTAATTGTTATAAAAATCGATTTTTAAACTTCTATTATGACAGTTTTATTATAAATACATGTGTTTAGAACAAGGTTCATACAGAATTCACTTCGTATAAACATAAATAATATTTCGATTTTTTTCTAAAATTTTGTAATCTGGCAAAGCTGAACAATTTTACTTTAAAATTTTCGAAATTTTAGGATATCGTTTGCAATGTTTAGACATCTTTTTCAATTATCTCTTAGAATTCATTTTTCAAAATAAAAAATCATATAAAATTTTTGAATGAAAAGACGAATTTTCAACGAAATAATTACGTTTTCAATCAAAGAGACGAATTTTGATCTAAGATGATGAATCTTCATAAAAAAAATTAATTTTTAACCAAAAAGTTGCATTTTCAACCCAAAAAAATGATTTAAAAAAAGATATGCTTTAAATGTATTTCAAGACTATTAATTTCATCAAATAATTAATTTGATTTTTTCTTATTTGTATCAAGTTACAGTTTTAATTGAACCAAACAAACGGATTTTCAACAAAATAGTTGAATCTTGAAAAAAAAAACAATCAATTTTCAACTAAACAATTGCATTTTAACCGAAAAGTTGACGTTCCTACCATGAGAAATTTTTGGAAACAGTTATTAAAGACTACCTGAAATTTTGAAAAATATTTCAAAGTAAAAATAATTGTCTTTAAAGCTTCCATAATTTAAAAAAATATACTTTTATAAATTATTTGAATTTTTTTGATATTTTCTTTAAAAATTAATGTTTTTAACAGAAAATCATTAATAGTTTCCCCAGGAATCTTAATAAAAATTTGGTGTTTTCTTAAAACTTTTCAAAAATCTTAAACGCTTCGAAATTTGTTGCTGAAAAATTTTAAAATTTACATTTTGTTTAAACATTTTTTAAATATTTTGAAATCTTTATTATTTTTTAATATTTGCAAAACTTCTAAGCCTTCTAAATATCTTTTAAAATGATGGTATTCTTCATAAAATTTTTTAGAACTTCTGAATAATGGGAAAAATTGCCTTAAGATTTTCCGGATTCCTTTTCAAACAATTTTGGAATCATTTGCAATATTTTTTCAAAATAAATCATTTGAAATATTCTCAGAAATCTAAAAAAAGATTAATTCCCGATTTTACTTTAAATCCCAGCTATATCATAGATTTTCTGATCAAAGTTCTTCTGCAATTAAAAAAATATATTTTAAGAAAGAGAATCCTGTCTAAAATCAAACAGATCTTGTTGAACCAAAAATAGTTTCGAATCTAAAATTAAGTAAAAAAAGGCTTCATTTAAGATATACGTTAATTAAGTTGTAACAAAAGTAAGACCTTTTTTTGTGTGAAGCTATTAAATAAGGCTCAGCATCATTCAATTCAATTCTCTCCAAATAAATCCATTTTTTTCCAACTTTTAAGGTTCAATTTTGATATAAACTAAATCAATGCAAATTGACGCAGCTAAGCGAGTCATTATCATGCCAGAGGGCTAGAAAAAACATTGAATAATCACTTGAAATGCTCTTGAGAATTACTTCATGGAATCACATGGAATAATTCTTCCTTTTATTAAAACTTTATTTAAGTACACCCTAAATTGAACTTTTTTTGACTTAAAGTTATATTTAAGTCTATGTCGGTCTTGAAACAAGATCCCTTTGAATCAAAACAGGATCCTCTTTCTTTAAATAAAACCTTTTCTTTCTGCTCAGTATCAGACGAACTTTGAGAGAAAAAACTAAAAATTATCACTACTGTCCAACTGTTTTGTTCCGTAAAGATTTAGACCGTAAAATCGTTGGTTTTATTCCTTCCTTCATTTTAACATTTTCATTAAGTTCATTAAATGGCTATTATTGCCATTTAATTCAAGATTTTCAGCAAATTAAAGTTTGGATTTAATAAATGTTTGGATGGATCAAATCAAGCCTAAAATTGAATCTGCATATGCTTCGAAATCAACATGAGATTTTTTTGTACTCAATCTGGATTTTACAAGCGTGAAACACAGTTTTTGTATATAATTAGTGAATGAATGAAGCTCAATGATGCCTCATATCACATGTATCAAGTTTTTTTAATGACGTCATTCTTATTCACATATTTGCTTCTTTGTATTGCATCTTATCATAGATATGAAATATTAATGGAAGGGGGAGGCTATTTTTAACCAACTGACAGAATAATCATACTATATGAAATAATACTTTAAACATTTGTTGATTTCAAATCGTAGATTTCAAATTCTTTATGTCTTACGGTCCAATCGTAAATCGAAAAAATAAATATGAGTCAAAAAAACATGTTCTTCGAAA
>NC_046659.1:123323538-123392915 GCF_010883055.1 Belonocnema kinseyi | reverse complement strand
GGACCGTAAGACATAAAGAATTTGAAATCTACGATTTGAAATCAATAAATATCAACGGTCGAAGAAAGGATTGATTTGTTTCATCAAATCATTTTACATTTAAACATTTGAAATTGATCAACAGTTTTATCTAAAAGAAAGTTGAGGAAATCACCTGAACTTTAACGTCAAAAAAATTTGCGACTCGAGTAATAGATGGCATCCTTCAGAACTGAGACTCTAATAGCTCTCTTTTTGTGGATTCCATCCACTTTGGGTTCCTTTAGAATATTTTAATCATTTTGGGTTCCGTTATGTTGCAGATACCTTGGAACCAAAAATCGGTTCTAATAGAATCCCCAATTTTTTTCTGTGTTTATTCTTTTTCAGAGTGTTTATTCTTTTGACAGTGAGTCTATTCTACCGTAATTTGGAAGAAGACCGTTAACTGCATTTCGGCCAAGTCCCTTGAGCCGCATACCGTTATCTGCGTTCAGGTGACTTATCACCGCAGTATTAATCTATAAATCCACTTTATAAAAAACTTTTTAATCTTGAGGTGACTCGAGCTCATTTCTTCGTGTTCCAAACACAATTCAACGCCTTTAGTCCTTACAGCCACACCACCACCCATTTATCCTCCATACCCTCCAGTTAAAAAGACAACTCGAGTACGTACTTATCTCCTCAAGAAATGTAACAACCACCTATAAAGTGTCTTATTACGCGAAAAAAAACTTCTTGCCTTGCTCCTTACTAAAATATCACCCAATAAAAGTGTTCTTAATATTTTCAAACTCCTCCTTTGGCGGTACGATAGTCCTTTTACCAGTCAAGATTAAGCGGTCGCGCGGTTCGCTCGACCTTCTGATGAACGAGTTTGAGTACATTTCGTCGCTCATTTCAAACATTTTCCCGACGATTGTCCTTGGCGAGGCTTAACCACAGCGGCTCAATCCTGGAGGAATTCAACACCGAGTAATTAGGGAGGAATCCGTTGGATGTTCTCGGAAACGACTCTGAAGCCTTACGGCCAGTTCACCAACGCATTTGCAATCATCAAGTAATGCGAAAATATGTGTTCATGGACTCATGTGGAAGCTGGCCTCACGTTTTACACGTCATACCTATTACATACTTTTTGGCTCCTCGTCCGAGCTGATTTTCTTCCAAAATTTTCCCTCGTCTCTAAATCGAGATGCTGCATGACCGCAAGGTGGGTGCGTAGGAGAGAAAGGAGAAAAGTTTCACATAAATGATCAAAAGAGAGGGTTAAATGGCCACGAGGAGAGGTAGTGAGAGAGAGGAAAAGAGACAAGAGAGAGAAAAAGAGGCAAGGAGAGAGAGAGAAAGGTCAGCGACCGAGTAAAACTCGCTAGACCGTGAGTCCCATGAAGGAGCGTGTAATGTGTACATGTGTATAATACTGTATAATACTGAATATAATACTGTATAATATATTTTATAGATGCCTACAATTAATAACCATGCACCTATTCACAAAATACTGGTGTTCGCAATTTTATACACATACAAGCTCATAAATCAATGTATATATTGTTACACAGAGGTGGAATCTCTTTTTCGAAAGTAATGAAAATTGACACGTTTGCGCCCAATATTTGAGAATAATTGCACGCACACCGTGCTTACGCGTGAAATTGAAATTACCCTGAATGTACACGCCTTATTGCCAAATCGACTTGAATGCCACCTGCTTGGGCGAGTGCGGAATTACTAGCTTTTATGTGAACACTCGCCAACCAGCGTTATTTACTATTGAAAAATACGGGTATGCAAATTTAAGAGAGTGAAAGCTACCCGGGGTGATTTAGTGCCAAATCTTTATAGGAAAATTTCTTTACATCCCAAGTTTATTGTTTTTGTATACAAGCAAATCGTCTGGATTTTTCTCAAAATGAAAGGCTTTTGAAGGCAAAAAAGACTAAATAAAAATACAAACTCTGATCTTTGTATCTGCAAAACTTTGTTGAATATAAAAAAGTGTGTGTGACGTTGCATATATGTTTTGAATAGTTCAACTGAAAGACTCTATAGAATTACAAAATTTTAAACAAAGCCTCTTGAATACTAACATTTTCACAACAAGAATATTGCAGGTCACATATGGAGTTTGCATTCAGCTGAGTCATTCATTCTAACATTGAATGACTACAAGGACGGCAAATTGAGCGTTTATATATAATTAATCTTTTAACATTATGCATACTGTATTTTCACACCGATTTAAATCTTGCCATTTTTAACCGCCTCTGTGTCATTTTCAGTGTTCTAATGTTTACGACTTCCGTTTCTTTAGACACAGTTATCAGAGTTTAATTCCTAAACATGCGAGAATTTATCCCACGCGATAACCGAATGTCAACCAGATGGGCTGGAGAATCATCGTAAGCGATATTTCCAGATTTTGATTGACCAAGTACCTGAATATCACAGACGATAATTCTTCCCACGATCACTGAATCAGTTCCAGATTATTTCAAGTTTAATTAAAATTCCACGTATCGGGGACTTGGAGGACAGTTATTATTTATATTCCGAATTTGCAATAATCCAAGTTTAATCATTATTTAAGTGAATGTATATTGTATATCTGGTTTTAAAAAACAAAAAAAATAATTTCCAAAATTCCCTGACTTTTCACTGATTCATTCCTGACCAATTTCTCATTTTCCCCTACTATTAACGCCACAAAATAGTTTAATTTTCAACGTAATAATTAAATTTTTAACAAAACGGATGATTTTTTAACCACATATTTGAATTTTCTACCTGCAAAGATGAATTTTGCAAAAAAACAATTGGATTACAACTACAACAACAAAAATGGAATTTCTGCCAAGAGATCAATTTTAAAACCAAAAAGACGAATGTTCAACCAAGAAGATTAACTTTTTATCTAGAAAGAAGAATTTTCAAAAAAATAGAAGAATTTGCAACTAAAGAGATCAATTTTCAACAAAAAATGGAAAAGTTAAATATTCAGAAAAATCCAATTTTATTTGCAAAAAAGGAAAAACTACAAATAGTCCAATTCTTCTCCAGATTAATCTTTCAACCGAAAAAATGAATTTTTAACTAAAAAGTGGATTTTTCAGTCAAGAAAAAAATCTTTCAAATTGTTAAACTTTCAAACAAAAATACGAATTTTCTGTTAAACAGTGGAATTTTCAAACCGAAAATATGATTTTTCAACAAAAAAGTTGAAGCTTTGACCAAAAAATATTACTTTCTAAAAAAATTATTAAATTTGCAACAAAATCGTTGAATTTTCAACCAGACACTTAAATTTTCTAGCTACGAAGAATAGTTCTCAACTGAATAATCGAATTTTCAAACAAAAACAATTAACCTTCAAACAAAAATATTTGGGAAAACATTTGACTTTTAAACCCGTGAAAGGATTTGTTTTCAACAAAAAAAGTTCATTATCAATTATGAAAAATGAATTTTAAACAAAACAACATTGCGTTAATACTTCTGCGATCAAATATTTTAATTTAAAAGCAAAAGAGAAGAATTTTCAACTAGATAGTTTAACTTTTAACTAAATAGTTGATATTTAAATCCAGAAAGGAAAAAATCTCATCCATATTGTTGAACTTTCAAGCCAAAAGATGAATTTTTGGTAAAACTATTGAATATTCAACAAAAAAGTTTATTTTCAACCAAACAGTTGTATTTTTTACCCAAAAAGTAGAAATTCCAAACCAAGAAGATTAGTTTTATATAAAAAAGACGAATTTTTGAATAAAAACTTTCAATCTTTAAACAAAGAGATGAATTTTCAAGTAAAATATTCAATCCTCAACCAAAGAAGGTTAATTTTCAATCAAACAATGCATTCTTAATAAAAAATTATTAAATTTCTGCTAAAACATATGAATTTTCAACGAAAAAGGATGACTTTTTAATAAATACCTTAAGTTTTCAACAAAATAATACGATTTCGCACTAAAAATATCATCGTTAGATGGACGCAACTTAAACAAGAATAACTTAAAATACAAGACAAATAAATTACTAAAAAGATTATTATAATAGCGTGAGCGAAAAACTTCCTTTTCCAAATTCCCTCATTTTTCCCTGACTATTAATGTTCAAGGACCAGAATCATAATCTTGCACCACTTTTACCATTAAACATTTTATAAAAGGAATAAAACAATTTGAAATAAAAATGTAAAAATGTCATATTCTTATATAAATATCCTAAGTTTCGCAAGATTTTTTTCAATATTCCAGACTTTCCTTCACCAATAAAATTCCCTGACTTTTCCTTGATTCCCAACTTTCCTTTAAAGTCTAACCTACAGCCACCTTGAAATATTCACCTTGTTTAGTAAAAAATTAAAACAACAGAAAAAAATGTATAAAATCTTTAAATAAACTTTTATTTTCCTACCAAGACTACCTCAAATATCTTTGACTATTTCTTCAGCTTTTTTACCGAACTGTAGATAAAAGTACACTAAACTCTCGGTTTCTGTCCCCCCGATCTCGCCCTTCCTAGAACTGCAGGTCCACACCGTTTGTCAATTCACGAAGCGGGAACACAATACGTGTTAATTTATTAAAATTATAATCGAATATTTTACGTATATTTGGGCTTATAGTGTAGGATGATCACCCTAATATAAAGAGCATATAAGTACTTTTCTCCTTTTACGAAACTAAGGGATATTCGGATGTAGAATACTTTAAGAACTTTAAATTCGACATTGAAACAAAAAAATTTTATTATTTGCACAGCTGTGTGTACACATCGCAGAGGTAGATAATTCTAGTGTCCCCTTTCGCGAACAAATATCAAAACTGTTTTCTCGTGACGCAACAACTTCCTCTAATGATTAAACATTGAAGCAATTGGTCACCTTAATCATAGTGAATTATGATCTATTATCGACAGCGAACCATTTTAATTAATAACCTTGAAAGCTACACTTGTACAGTCTTGAGAACTTCCTCTAATCTATAATTATTGACCCCAAGGAAATAAAAAAGGCAGCCTCTGCTGATCTGTTGCTTGATGTGATTTCTAAAGTCTTCAAGTTACGAGTAGTACAGATACCAAGTTTTCTGCATTATGATGTTTGCATCGGTTTAGTTAATAACACTGCATAAAGAGAAAAAATCACTGACGTAATCTCTAAAGTCTGAAAGAATAAACATGACACATACTCGTAAACTTCTTATCCTGGTTAAAATTGTAAAATTCAGCAAACAAATGCCATCTTGTCCCACGATGTATTTGCTCACTAACTTTACGCCCGTCTCTTTTATAGATATTGACATTTATGAAATTTACCCGAAGAAAAAAACCCGTACTTATTAGACAATTTCAAAAAGCACTTTATTGCAAAAATTCAAATTCAAATAATTCAAATTCAAAGCATTCAAACTGTTCCCGTTGAATATTGGTTTGACCACTCTTGCAATTTTATAAAACCTTTTAAACCTTTCCATATTCCTTAAAATATCTTGAAATCTTCTGAAAGTTAATGAAATCCTATATATTTCTTTAAATATAAAGCCCTATTACACCGTGTAAGGTAATTTCAAAAACTTGGAAACCCTTCACAATTTTTCTAAATCTGTTATAATCAACTGACAAACTTAAAAACCCGGAAATTTCCATTAATTTGGTTCAAATCGCTTGAAATCATTAGAAAATGGCTCATAATTTTGCTAAACTATTGAAATTACATGGAAATCTTAGTCCCATTAAATCCTGAAAGGTATTTTGTAAAAATGTTTGAAATATTTTTAAATTCTAGATAATCTCTAAAAAATTATTTGAAATCTGTTAAAATCACTTGAAATAATTAGAAATCTTTCAAAATCTTTGAAATCTTAATAAGAATTATTAATATAAATTTTTAAAAATAATATTGCAATAACATTAACTTAATAATTCTAATATCTGGTGTGCCCTCAACATTTGAATGATCAACTCCTCATTATTCAAGAATTAAACGGCAACGAGCACCGCAAAATGGGGTAATTTCGGACATGTGGTGTAAATTCAGAGACTCCTAAATTCCCTAAATTGATAGGATAAATTACACAAAACTGTCCCAAGAAACTGGAATCAGTTTAAGTCTTAACTGGTTTTTATATTATGATTAAAACCACCCATCCTAAGGAATTTAAAGTATTAATTTATGAATCTCCGAACTTACCCCACATGTCCGAAATTACCCCGTTTGACGGTACATTTTTTTTTTAAATGAAATTCAGTTTTATTCGTTTATGAAAGTATATAATTAAAAGTCTATATTTGCAAGAACAAGGAAATATTTCACCATGATAACGATCACAAATGAAATTATCGGTCGTCGCGTAAACAAATTAAAAGTAAACAGCTTGTAACGTAACTTAGTTGCAATTTTTGCAGTTACTTGAAATTTTAATGTTAGTTACTTTGAACTTATTTGTGTTTATTGTATATGGTCTCCTATTAAGAAATAAGGTTTATAGGTCAGTTATAGGTAGAAAATTAATATTTTTTAGTTAAGGATTCCGCTATTTTCTTGAAAATTCGTCTTTCTGGTTGAATGCAACTGTGATTGATTTCAAATTAAAAGTCTGTTTTGGTTGAAAAAATATCAACTATTATATTTTTCGTTGAGAATTAACCTATTTGCATGTTGAAAATTAATGTTATTAATGTTATATGCGGACATTTTTTTATTTATTGGTTAAAACTTCGACTTTTTCGTTTAAAAATGTATATCTTTTGATAAAAAAATCTAATTTATTTTAGCTGAAGATTAATCTATTTTGTTGAAAATTCTTTCTTTTTTTTGTTACATTCAACGGTCTTTGTTTTCAGTCAAAATCTTTTTTGGTTAAAATAATATCAACGATTATAATTTTTCGTTGAGAATTAATCTATTTTGATTGGAAATACTTGTGTATTGTTAAAAATTTAACTATTTTATTTGGTTGTAAAGTAAGTTTTTTGTTAAAAAATTATATTTTCAGCTTGAAAATATAACTGTTTTGTATCTTCTTGGCTTGAAAATGCAACAGTTCAGTGGAAAAATAAAAAAATTTTGTTTCAAAATTCGGCTTTTTCGTTTCAAAGTTGATCTCTTTTGGTAAAAAAAAACTAATTTTTTCGGTTGAAAATTCAAATATTTTAGTAAGATATTATTCTGCCTTGGTTGACGAGTCAGCTAGTTTGTTGAATATTCGTGTTTTTATTGCATTCAACGGTGAATTCAACTCGCTTTTTTAAAAGTGTTAATTTTGGTTGGGAATGTCATTTCATTTAGTAGAAAAATTTCTGAAGTTGGTTCAGCTATTTTTTTTGTTGAAAATTTGTTTTTTTTGTCCTGGTTAAAAATTAAACTAATTGGTTAAAAGTTGATCTACTTTCTTGAAATTCTGTTTTTTGATTAAAGATTCATAATCAAATGATGTAATCAGTCAAAAATTTAACTACAGTGAAACTCTTTAATAGCCCTCCCTTCTATAGCCTCTCCTGAAATTTTGAGTTCGATATTTGATTTACAAAAAAAGTTCTATGGTTCAAAAAAAAATTTTGTTCAATAGAAAAAAGAGGTTGGTAATGTAGGAATTCCACTGTGTCGCATGCCCTTAAGCTTTTTTTTTAATGTTTCATTATCATATTCCCAGAGCCCTAAATTATTCTATGAGGTGAATTTTCTGTAAAATCATTTTTAATACTTTTTTCAGCAATCTTGAACTAACTTATTGTTAAGCTATTGCAAACACTATTTTTTACAAAAAATAAAAGAGCCCAAAATTTAGTTAAACGGGCCCAAATTAGTCCTCAATGAACCCTAAATTATGCGAGGAGTAAAAATGGGTTTTATGGTTTTCTTCACGTCTTTTTTATAACGTTAAGGTAGGACAACACCAAATACAAGGTGATTTTTTTAACTTAAAATTTTCAAATATCATTTAAGATTTCGAACTTGTCCCCACCCCCCACCCACAGGGGGCAGTGTGGGGAAACCCACACTGAACTGACTTTGAAAGTTTCAAGCTAAAAAAATCACCCTTTATAACAAAAAAAAAAGGCAAAGAAAATATCGGAAGACTTTCAGTGGATGATATTTCAGGAGCCTTAAATGAGCCTGAAATTATGCAAGAGAAGCAAAAAGAAAATAATTTTTTGTTCAATCCAAATATCATATTCATGGAGCCCTAAGTGAGCCCTTAGCATAGGGTAGAAGAAGAAATTTGTTTGACTCACTTTTACTAGAATTGTTTAAACAAAAATTATTTCAACAATTTGTTTAAATTTTTTATTATCATATTGCCAGAGTCCTAAATGAGCCCTAAAGGAGCCCTAAATTATAGACAGGTTTTTTCGAAAAATTTCGGAGCATCAAATTTGACAATAGGGCATTAAGTGAGCCCTAAATGAGCCCTAAATTATAGAGCAAAGAAATTTTGAAAGATTAGTTTTTTACTATGTGTGGTTCTGTTATCTTAACGTTGAGCTAGCATGACCACCGGTTTCTTTGTTTAAATAAAGAGCATTAAATTTGGCAATGAAGCATTAAATTAGCCCTAAATGAGCCCTAAATTCCCTATAGGTTTTCAGTCTATTTTTGGAATGTGTTCCTGCCAGCTTAACGGACCTGGATCTGCGGCTGTCACTCAGACGAGCAGTCAGGCGTGAAGAAACAAAAGCAGAGCGGGCTATAATGAGTTAATTCCCACCCACCGTCAGCCCCGAAATCGACGCTATAGAAGAGTTTCACTGTATTTAGTTAGAAAGTCCAAATTTGTTTAAAAAGTAAGTTTCTTTTTTAAAATTCTTCCTACTGGCTTAAAAATTCATTTCTTTCGGTAAAAAAATTGCATATTTTTTCCTTAAAAATACAACTGTTTGTTACAAAAATGTGACTGAAAAATCTTACTTTACTTAAGACAAGATATAACTTAAGTTTTTATGAATTATCATCTCAATTATTTTGATTTTTAAATTATAAAAGTAAAGGGGTGAAAAAGTCACTTTTTAGGTAACTTGAAATTACTTTCTTTAGTAACTGTAACCATTTACCTTTTTCAATAAGTAACGTAACGGTATCTAGTTACTCAAAAAAGTAACTTATCCAACACTAGTTATATGACTGTTTTTTAGATAGAAATAGGTTTCATTAACCAAATTTAAGAGTTTAAAAGATTTCAAAAGTCAATATCGTTCAGAAATGAACTCAAAGTAATAGTCTTCCGACGAATTAATTTCTTGCGCAAGTTGCACATGATTCTGACACAAGACAAGATTTTCCTCTCTACCAGGTTCTAATATGGGAAAACGGGATGGAAATCGAAGCCTTAAACAAGCAACGTGTCCCGTTCAGTCTGGATTAAATGCTAACTGTAATGTTAATACTGTAAACGTCCATCATGCATTATTTACCAACCGCACGGTTCATTGAGTACGAGAACTGCAGTATACGCAAGTTTACGTTTCAAAGGTCTATCCGATGAAAAAAAAACAATAGCATTCTTTATTACAAAATCCTTTCATTGATTCTTTTAATGAAGATAAGAATTGATTAAAAACTTTTATCTACGACTCGATGAAAGCTTAAAACATTTACAATAAGGCCTTTCAAATATTTTATGTCTCCATTTTTTTTTTTTTGCAAACTTACTGCTTCCGTTTGAAGTTTTTTTGTGCAATTTCATTAAATACACAGACTTTTTGAGTTTATGTTTTTTGAAAAACTGATTTTTGGAAACATACTTCTCGTTAAGTCTTTTTATGCAATTTTTCTATACAATTTGGCTTTGCTTTAGTTGATGTTTTTTAAGATTTTTTACCAAATGACAGAAGATTTTAAAGGTTCAATTTTAAACATGTGAATTATTTAAATTCTTTAATTACCAGGATGTCTAACCTGGTCTAATCCGTGGATGATTTAAAATTACCAGTCAAATGTTAATTTTTCCTGGCCAATTTAACATAATTCAAAAAATTTAAATGATTTCAAACGATTTTTAAAGATTTCAAGAGGTTTTCATACATTTAAGAATGATTTCTGTTTTGAAATAGAGAATTTTAGATAAGAGTTATAATTCTGACTTGGAACATCAGATAATTTTTGGTTCTGAGAATTACAATTCTGATTTGTAACACAAAACTTTGTAAAAGAATTATAATTCTGAATTTTAACCGATATTATTATTTAAATTTTCTTCTACTAAATTGGAATAAAAACTATTTTCTTAAATTCTCGTTTCATTTCAAAAATTCTTTGTTCCAAGTAAAGTAATAATGGTTTAGGAAAATTCCCTATCCT
Source organism: Belonocnema kinseyi (assembly GCF_010883055.1). NCBI lineage: Eukaryota > Metazoa > Arthropoda > Insecta > Hymenoptera > Cynipidae > Belonocnema > Belonocnema kinseyi. The sequence continues at coordinate 123,382,627 of NC_046659.1, read as the reverse complement.
AAAGTTTAGATTAGAGTTCTTCACGGAAATCCCCTGTTCCAAACAGAAAATTATATGTAATTATTTACGAAAATTCCCTGTTTGAAAGTCCAAATTAAAATTCTTTACAAAAATTCCCTACTCAAAGTAGATTTTTATTTGCAACAAAAAAGAAGTTTTGAGATAAAAAAAATTCTGATTTGGACCAAGGAATTTTCAAAATCTAACAAACTCTGGCTTGGGAAAGGGATTTTTTTTATAATTCCCTCGTTATGAATCAGAAAAAAAATTATTTTGAAAAATTTCCAGTTCCACGTCAAATTATATTAATTTCAAAAATCTTCTATTTTAATTCAGAAATATAGTATATTTCTTTAAAATTTGAAATTCTTTCTTTTCCTTTTCTTTATTCCCTGTCCCGAATGAGTATTATAAATCTTTTAAAAAATTCCCCGTCTCAAAATCAAAATTATATCAATACATTCGAGAGAAGAATCCCGGTCAATTAAGCAAATTCCCGGGTGTTTTCGGTTTTCAATTTCCCATCAGGTAGACGTTTTGATTACTTGATATCGCGATAATTTCTTATAAATTGAGTGTAAAAACTAACAATTTAGAATAGAATTCAAATTCGTGAAATCGAAAAGATATTTAAAAATTCGTAAAAAAATTTCGTTTTTGATTGATGAAAATTTGAAAAGCTTTTAAATTTTATTCTGTATTATATGTGTGGTTGGTACTGGCCCTGGTCAATAATCAGAAAAGTATTACAAAATCTGTGTAACCAGGTGAAACTAAACTTTTAAGTAAATATAGGCCTCACAAGCCCATTCAAATTCAAATTTTTATTAACATCATTTTTAGAGCAAGGTGACATTATTTTACATACATAAAATATTCAATTTCCTTTAAAAAATTTCCGCAACTTCGATGATAATATAAGTTTTTAGTTGTAAGTCAGTTTCTTACTTCTGGATATTTTTAAAACATTCCCGTGAAATTTCACAGGGAATCAGTGACTTTTTTGTATTTACTGAAATTCCAATAGTTACTCACTAAAATTTCAGACATTTTTCACTGTTTTTCCAATAAAAAAGTTATTGACTTTTGACTGAAACTGTAATAGATCGGAATTAAAAATTTGATTAGTGACACATGAATCACTGATTAAATTTGGTTATTTAATATTATTATTTGAATTATTGGTTAAGGCATAGCTTAAAAACCTTATAAGGTTTTTGTTTATAAGCAATGCCATGTAATTTTCAATCTTTATGTGATTTAATTTTTATCGTTGATGGTGTGTGTTCTTTAAAATGTTATAAGAAATTCTATTTTCCAATTTTTTTAATAAGCTAAAACTGTATGCAAGCTGGATAGATATATAGATATTATGTAATTAGTTGATTAACTATTTCCTTCATGAAAAAATAGGTGTGTTACTAAAATGACGAAATCATTCTTGTTGTATTTCCCCAATGCCGATTGGCAGAATTAGGAATTCAGTTTCAGTTGAAGGGCAGTGACAAAGAAAAAAAAGAAAGATTTACTAAATTAAAATATTATTTTATTATTATTTATTATTTTTTATTATTATTTATTATTATTTATTATTATTATTTATTAACCAAAGCCAGAGACATTAAGCAAAATTAAAATATGTATTTGACATGAGCAAACCTAACTTTTTGTCATATTTTTGAAAACCAAAACTTACCTCCTAATATATCTAATTTTTGCTTCTTTAAAATAAAATTAGACCTCCTTTTTTACGTTTTGATACTATAATATGACAAATTCCAAATAAAAATTGAAACTTTAGATATTTTCCATACTTCTAGAGATGGATATGTCTTGAAGAGATTAAGATTGATCAAAGGTCGCTTTTTTAGTTTTTGAGCTCGGTTACGACTAAAAATGACGTTCGCTTAAAATTTTGAAGTACTTGGTTCATTTAATTTTCTTTGCCAAAAATTTTATTAATTTCAAGCTTACTGTTTATACTCTTAAATTAATGAGTTCTGCACATAAAGTTACTTATAAAAACCTAAAATTTATAAAAGCTCATTATTTTGACATTTTCGAAGTTTGAAAATATTAACATTTTGTATTATTTAATCAGTAACATTACGATTAATGTTAATTTTTTGGTAAGAAAATGAAATTAATAAAATATTTCAAAGCAGTATCGAACAATTAAATTTTTATTTAAATTAACAAATTTTCCACCAAGAAAAAGGGGATTTTAACAAAAAGTTAAATTTTTCATCAAAGTAATGAACTTTCGATCAAAAAATGTTTTCTCAACAGAAAATCTAATAATTGATATTCTGACCAAAAAGTATTTTAATTTTGAATAAAAAACATTTGAATTAAACCAAAAAATAAGAATCTTTAACAAATTATTTGAATGTTCAACCAAAACCAGTAAAAATGAAAGAGCTACATTCCCATTTTAAAAAACTTCATTTTGTAACAAAATTGATAAATTTTCAACCAAAACGATTCAAAGTCTTCTATTTGAAAGTATCTTTTTTGGTAGACCTTTAATCTTCTTGGTTGAAAATTCTTGTTAAAAATTGAATTTTCTGGTAGATAATTCATCTTTTGGGATGAAAATTCAACGATTGGATTAAAAATTAATTTGTTGTTTTTAAAGATTCATTATTTTAGTCAAAAATGTACTTATTTGCCTAAAAAGTTTTCTATGTTGTTGAAAATTATTTTTTATTGTTAAAGCTCATTTTTTACTGAAAATGTAGCTATTTAACTTTTTTTTAGAAAATTGATCATTTTTTGGTAAAAATACACTTCTCGTATTTTTTGGGTTTGAAATTCGAATATTTTGGTAGAAATTGCAAAATTAGTCTGTTTTGATTGAGGGTTAAAATAATGGGTTGAAAATCCGTATTTTTACATTCTCATCATTTATGATTGAGAAAGTAATAGAATTGTCGGAAATTTGACATCACACTTTTTCAACGGATTTCCACGTTTCGAGACCCCCTGAATCCGAAAAGCAGGTTTTCACGATGGCGTCTGTCTATCCGTCCGGCCGTCCGTCCGTAAACACGATAACTCTCGAAAAAGTGAACGAATCAAATCCATCTTTGGCACACTTTTTCTAGGTCCTAAAAGAAAGGACGAGTTCGTTAAACAGCCATTTTTGATAAAAATTCAAAAAGTGAGCGCATTTTGAAAATTTTTGAGACCACTTTTTTCTGAATTTGAAAATTCTATGCCGAAAAACGCACGATATGAAAAAAAGTCATGAAAAGAAAAACATTTCTTTTTGAAATCCCTTCAAGATTATCATAACCAATTTTTGGATTTTCTTCAAAAATCGAAAATTCAAATTTTAATTGCACAAAAAATAATAGAGAATAAAAAATTCCATTTTGTGGACAAACTATGTAGGATCCGAAAAAAGATGAATTAGCAAAAATGGTTTTCCCAAAAAAGATCTACAATTTCGTTAAGAATCACTTCTTGATAGGACGCGTACTTTTTGTTTTATTCGTGAAAAATAACGTTGAAAAAAAATGTGTGGAAAACGACGAAAGTTACAAGAAAAAAATCCAACAAAACCTGTTTACAAATGTCTGTCGGAAATCGAGCGCGCAGCACGAGTGTCACGATGAGAATGTGTACCTCAAAGCCTACAGAGCTTTGAGAAACTTAATCTTTGACTATACCTAATTAAGTAGACAATTCAGAATATGAAGACGCATATAAATACTGCTATCTAAAAGAGATCTTTTTGATAAAGTTTTTCTCAAGCATTCCAAATGCAAAGAATAGATATCCGAGCGCGAAGCGCGAAGTTTACTTATGTTTGAGCGCGAAGCGCGAGATTCAACCGTCACGCGCCTTAGACGCGCTCAAACTTGCGAGCGAACCGAGCCGCGCCCCTAGAGCGCGAAGAGAATGTGCCCGCGAAGCGGGCAGATTTTTTATTTTAATTAAATTGTTTTTGATTGAAAATCAAAATATTTTTTGGTACAGATATCAACTATTAAATTTTTTATTGAGATTTAATTTTTTGTATCGAAAATTCATCAATTTGGTCAAAAATGTAACTATTTTGTTGAACATTTCCATTTTCTTAATTTAAAATTAATTATTTTAACTAAAAATGTAATTCTGACATTTTTTGTTCGAAATTTATCTTTTTGATTATATTTTGGTTTTCAAAAATAATTATTTCAATTCAAATAATGCAATTACTTTTGTTAATGTCAAATACAAACTTTAATTTTGTGAAATATGTCTGGATTTAGTTGAATAATCAAATTCCACATGAGTAAATTTTCAATTTTTGTCCGTTTTATTACGCACACGAATTTTACATTCTTTGTCACTGACCTTCAATTGCAACTGCATTCTTAACTGCGTGTGTGAATTTGGCAAAATTCTTTCCTTCGGAGGTTTAAATTACCCAATCGGCATTGATGAAAAAAGACAACATTACTTTCCAGATTTTCGTGACACGCCTATTTTTAGAAAAGGACTTTCTTTCTCCCTATAATAAAGAACCTTCTGTACAAAAAAATATTGAGATACCACTGAAAGATCAAACCAAAATTGATGTTACTTTATGGTACAACAGGTTTTATAGCTTGAACGCCAGGTTGTCCTTTTTGGGGTTTCCCGCCAGTGTATAAACTTAACTTTTTGTTATTTTATGATAAGTTTATTTTCCTTTTGGCTACTTGAAAACAAGACACTTTTGATGCTAATTTTAGTACTACAGAGAACTTTTCAGTCCGCTTTTAATACCTCATAAACTAATTTCAATTAAAAAGTGTGAGCTACTCCGCAATCAAGTTCTGCATCAGCCAATTTATAATCAGAACTTAAGGTTAAACAAAAGATTTATTATACTCAGAAGTGATATTAAAATTGGAACATAAAGTCTGGATGACAAGCAATGAGAAAACACATAAAGTAAGACAAAAGGAGAAAACTGATGGGACGAAATCCCATGGAATTGCATTAACGAAGAGTCGTAATAATATCTGGTTCTCAGTAACAGGAGAAACATCAATTTCTTTTGCTCGTATGAGAGCCAATGTGTAATGGCGCCCTCGGACTGGTCAATGCATTTCTGTATGTTGCACGCTCGAATAAAGTTTCTTCCTCATCTGATTTCCACTCTTGTAACATTTTGCACGCAAAATATTTTATAAGAGGAACGAAGCAATCACATTTCAGATTAAAATTTGAAAATTTATATATTTATTTAAACCAAAGAGATAACTTTCGGACCGTAAAAGATGAATTTTCAACAATATCGTAGAATTTTCGACAAATAATTGAATTTTCTACAACAAATTAACTTATAACCGACAGTTGCTTGTACAACAAAATAGTTCAATATTCATCCAAAGAGTTGAATTTTCAACAACCAAGATTAATTTTCTGCTGCAAAACATGAATTTCCAAAAACATAGATAAATTTAAAAAGTTTGAGCACGCCTGGGGCGCGCGACGGTTGAATCTCACGCTTTGCGCTCGATAATAGGTTATCTCGCGCTCGGATATTTATTCTTTGCATTTGGAATGCTTGAAAAAAACTTTATCAAAAAGATCTCTTTTAGATGGCAGTATTTAGATGTGTCTTCATATTCTGAATTGTCTACTTAATTAAGTATAGTCAAAGATTAAGTTTCTCAAAGCTCTGTAGGCTTTGAGGTACACATTCTCATCGTGACACTCGCGCTGCGCGCTCGATTTCCGACAGACATTTGTAAACAGGTTTTGTTGGATTTTTTTTCTTGTAACTTTCGTCGTTTTTCCACACATTTTTTTTTTATTTTACTTTTTTCAACGTTATTTTTCACGAATAAAACAAAAAGTACACGTCCTATCAAGAAGTGATTCTTAACGAAATTGTAGATCTTTTTTGGGATAACCATTTTTGTTAATTCATCTTTTTTTGTATCCTACATAGTTTGTCCACAAAATGGAATTTTTTATTTTCCATTACTTTTTGTGCAATCAAAATTTGAATTTTCGATCTTTGAAGAAAATCCAAAAATTGGTTATGATAATCTAGTAGGAATTTCAAAAAGAAATGTTTTTCTTCTTTTGACTTTTTTTCATATCGCGCGTTTTTCGGCTTCAAATTTTGATTTTCGGTTGATTAAAAAAATTTTGTAAACGCTATAACTCTGAGAATTTTCTTTTTATCGAAAAAAGTCATAAGGATAAATTGTTTTTTCTTTTTAATACTATAAATATCCGAACATAGAATTTTCAAATTCAGAAAAAAGTGGTCTCAAAAATTTTGAAATGCGCTCACTTTTTGAATTTTCATCAAAAATGGCTGTTTAACGAACTCCTCCTTTCTTTTAGGACCTAGAAAAAGTGTGCCAAAGATGGATTTGATTCGTTCACTTTTTCGAGAGTTATCGTGTTTACGGACGGACGGCCGGACGGACGGACAGACTGACAGATAGACGCCATCGTGAAAACCTGATTTTCGGATTCACGGGGTCTCGAAACGTGGAGATCCGTTGAAAAAGTATGATGTCAAATTTCCGACAATTCTAATACTTTCTCAATCATAAATGATGAGAATGTAAAAATAGTTGAATTTTCAATAATTAAAGATTTTTCAGTCAAAAATGTTCATTTTAAACCAGGAAGATTAGTTTTTTGATGAAAAACACGAATTTTCAACAAATGAATACCAGTTTACAACCAAAAATGAAATAGTTACGTTTTCAGTTAAAAAAAAAAATTTCAACTAAAAAGAATTTAATTTTTAACCAAAGAGATACACCTTGAACCAACAAAAAAATTGTAACACAGCCCAGTGGGCACAAAATTTTAGAACGTAATTGGAATGTCCTAAAAACATTTGTTAAAATAAAAAAGAGAATCTTCCACTGGAATAGTATTTTCAACAAAAAATAAACGAACTTTCAACCAAGGATATGAATATTCAACTAAAATGACGAACCTTCAACCAAAAAATAATTTTGTTCAGGCATACGCATGACAAAGTCGCTTTTTGACATCTTATGCACTTTATATGGGTTATCTTCACAACTGCCTTAAAAAGACTTAATAGTTAATGCCGCAGTTTTCAGAAGTAGTAAACTCATTATCACGTTGACGCTTAATTTAAAATAGTGATTGCTAGTAGCGATTGGACTAACATGGAATGATAAGATATAATAAATTACTGATAAATTACTATAAATTAACCATAAATTAAGATAATTTACCGAGAATTTATTGATATTTCTTCACATTTTTGGATATGCTAAATTCCTGGACATTTTTGAAGATCTTCAATTTCCGGTAATTTTCGGTCATTTATAAAATTAACACAAGTTTTAAAAATTACTCAAAAAATTTCCTGTAATTTCTGATACCGAACATTTTTATTTTTGATTGATCACGTAAACTTTTTTTTGCCAAATAATAACATTTTTAACTAAAAATGAAATCTTCCGGAGAAATCAACTGCAAAAATAAATAAAAATGGAATAAGGCAAATAAATTGCTGACAGGCATATTACACCAGGTTGGCCGCAAAATTTAATTTTCATACTATCCTAATTTCTTTCTGGCCAGTATTATTCAAAGCCCAGAATCTCAATCTTGTAACACGTTGAACATAGAATCTTTATCAATTGAATAAAACTATATTGAATAAAAATTTCAAATTTATTATCATCGACAGTTATTTTAAGTACCTCTTATATAAATTCCTAGACTTTTGCAAGTTTTTTTAATTTCTGACTTTCCTTGAATAATAAAATTCCACGACTTTTCCCTGATTTCCAAGTATTTCCTGACCTACGCTAATCCTGTATATCGAGGAAGACGTAAAAACTATTATGTAACAAGTCACAAGGTATAGAGGCCATTCACGACGAGTATGCACTTAGATGGCTTTGCAGAGTTTTAACTAAGAAAGCCCGAGACAGTAGTCTCGTTAAAAGTTGACAATCTATAGCCTGACCCTTTCCATTTACGGTAGAGTGATAAATAAATCCCATTTATTATTTATTACCAGATATTGAGCTTCTTGTGCATTAAGCCATGCGTCTTTTTCAACAAGAAAATCAAGTCTTTTTTTATCCTGTGTGGTATAAAGACAAGAGATTATGTGTGCAATTGGAAAGTTAGAAATTCTTATCTTTTTATAAAGGCATTGTAAACCTGTGTTGAATCTCCCTTTTTATCTCTCATTCGTGTTAATTATTAATTTTTTTCTAATTTTGTATGAAATTGATATTTCAAGTCTTCTGTTTTAAAGCATGTCCTAGAAAAAAATGTCTGAAAATCTTGAACGGAATTTCATTACTAGATTCATCTACCGTGTCAAGGAGACTGTATCAATATTGTTTCCGCAGTTGCTTTCTGCAGCTCTGATTTCCAAAAACTGGGTGTCCACTAACTTCTGCACACCAAATTCCCGGGTTTCCCGGGTTTTAAAATATTTTGTTTCGAATTTTTTATTATTTTTTTTAAATAGGAATTTACAACAAAACAGTTGATTCTTTAACCAAAAAAAGATTACTTTTCAACTAAAAAACTGATATTTTCAAACAAAGAAATGAATTGTCATCTAAAATGATAACCCTACATAAATAAATGCATTTTTAACCCTTCAAGGACACACTGGGTGTAAAGTACCCAGCGACTTATTTGCGCTTTAAGGGCATGCTCTTCGGTGGCCACGTGACCAAACTAGTTCCCGGTTATGAACTTTTTTTGTGTTCACTGTGTCCACGCGGATTGAGATATCGTGCTTAAACTTTGACAGATAAAATAAACATTTTTAGCGATTTCCAGCGGAGAAAAAAAGAAACTTTGAACGTCGATAAAGTCGAGATCAAGTGACTAAGTTCGTTCATGAAATTTTTGTGTAAAATGATTTTCATTTTTTTTGTCCTAAAAATAAAAGATAAATTTCAAATTGGAAACATAGCAACACCAGCAATTTGCTCAAATTTACTCGTCGAAGTTTTCCAACCAACTTCCATAATTCTTGACGTTGAATCGATCAGCTGATAAGTATTGTTGACAGTGAACCAACCAGCGGGACTCAGCGTCGGACTAGCCTTGTCTTTCGCCCCGGGGCAAAATTTTATTTTTATTCTTAGAATTGTTTTACACCAGTACAAAAAATCCACAAGAATATATAACCATTAGAAAATTTTAATTATTTTCTGAAGATGCACATTTCTCAAGATGGGACTTGGACGGATTTCTTTTTTTCTCTACAAGAAATCGCTCAAAATTCTCCAAAAATAATGATAGATTAAGTCTGTGCAGATGCTAAATTTTTTATTTGCAACGAATGTGCCAATTTTACTGCTTATATTAATTTTTTTAAGATTTAGACGATTTAGTCCAAAATTGGTGTCAGTGCTCAATATACGCGAATCAAAAAATCTGAAATGCATCAAACCAAACATTATCTGCAAAGTGCTATAACTCGAATGGTAATATCCTATTTCATCAATTTATAAATAAACTTTCTTTAAAATTATAAGCATATTGATGTATACCAACGTTCTTTAGTGCCTTTTATTTAATCTGTCAAATTTTAAACACGATATCTCAATCCATGTGGACACAGTGAACACCAAAAAAATGCTTATAACCAGGGACTAGTTTGGTCACGTGGGCACCGAAGAGCATGCCCTTAACGAAAAGTACCAATTTCAAAAAAGTGGAACATATGACGCCAGATTAACAAATGACATGAAAACCTGTTTTCTATATCATTTTCACAAAATTTTGATTTTTATAATTTGTATACGCAGTTTAAGATCAATAGAATCGTTTAATCACGCAAAGTACGGTCTTTCATTTTTCATTGAATTAAAGATTTTATTTTCAGAATAAGTACCTTCTTTCTAACGAACACTATATCAACAATTTAAAAAATTATGAATTTTAGAAAGTGATTTTTTAATTTTTTTCCAAAAAGGATTTTTTAAACTACTTTAAATTTGAAAAACTGTTATGAAACCTTTTCTCCTCAAACTAGATAGATTAAACATCATTAATTGATTTTCTTGTAAAAAAATATCGAATACCGTCGGCACAGCACACGTTTGCATATCCTTGGGTACCGAACACCCAGTATGCTCTTTATGTAATTTTACGGAAGTATGCCCTTTAAGAGTTAAGAAAATAAGAAATATGTAACAGTCGATATCTCAACTATAAAACATTTTTAATTAAAATAAAAGAGTTGACTTCATTAAAAAAAGACGAATTTTCAACAAAACAGATGAATTTTTAACCAAACAGTTGATTATATGTATAACCAAATTGATAAATTATTCCCAAAATAAGTCATAACAAAATGTTTAACCAATTGCATTTTCTACCAGATAGATGAATGCTCAACCAAGAACATTATATTTCTACCAACACCGACAAACTTTAGAGCAAAATACACGTATTTTTAACCCAAAAATAGAATAGTTAAATTTTCTTTAAAAAAATGAATATTCATACCAAAAAAAAAGAGTTCTCAATTAATTAGTTGCATTTTCAGCAAAAAAATGAGTTTTTAACAAACTAAAGTTGAATTTAACCAGAAAATACTAATTTTCAACAAAATAATTCAATCCTAAACTTCTTTTGAAACCTTTAAAAATTCGTGTATTCCAAAAATTTAAATGGGGTTTCCGGGTCGAATTTTTATTGCTAGCCAGTGAACACCCGAAAATTTCTATAGTGAATTTGACACAAATATAGGCAAATTTAAAGTTTTCATAAACCCCAAACATTTAAAATCCCTGTAAAGTACTATAATATTTCCTAAAACTTTGAAATAGGTGTGACTACAAAAATTCCAGTTATATATTAAAAAATCCATTACTATTCTAGGTTTTCCAGAACTTAAAACAATTCCATGACTTTTTCAGATCTTCCACATAATTTAAACTGACTTGAATTATTCCTAAAATTTCGAAAAATGTTTCAAAAGTCTTAAAAAGCCTTGGAAATCTTCACAAACTTACATTTTGTTAACATTTTTTGAAATTTAAATTAATTTTTTTATCTTTTCAAACCTTCTGATAATAGGAAAATTAATGATAATTAGGAAAATTGGCTTCAAATCATCAAGATTATTTTTCGACAACTTTCGAAACCTTTTTCTATGTTTTGAAATATTATTTTTCAAAATAAAAGATCATTGAACATTTTCCCTCAAATCTTAAGAAAATTTTTATATATTTTGTTAAACCTTTGAAAATTCAAAATTTTCAATCCTTTTAATGCAATAGCCGGTAGCAAAATAAACTTTTACTTGCTTACCTTAGTGTGGAGAAAAGCGAGCGACTTATTAACATTTTCAATCTTGTGGACACGCATTCGTCCATTATTAGGTTTTGCCAGTCGCTCTCCAGAGATAATTTCCAGCAGTTTTAAGAGCTTCTTTCCATCCCCCAGATCTGTGAAGAGATCCTCCACCTCCATACGAGCCTGTGGACAAAATTTATTATTATTATTATTATATTATCAAGCCAGATCCCTTTCTAAAATCATCAAGCGTCATTGATAACATGAAAATTCACAAGCTTGATTATTATGGCATATTCAGAACCATACACTTCACTTTAATCACATCCACCAAGTAGAGCTCTCCACCCGGGCCTATTAGTATCCAAGGTCTTTCGTTTAAGGCGCCTCTCATTCCAATGACACTTTTTATCATATATTTCTTATTTAATGTTTGTCGACATACTTTCCTGTATTATTATACAACTTTATCTTAAGTTTAAAAATCTAGATTTGTGGCAATAATGACAGGCCTCACAGACACGATGGGATAAAATATAGGGACCAAAAGATACTTTGTGCCACGCTCACAGAGTATTTTTTGCGCTCAAAAGGTAGCAAATTCCGTATAAATTCAAAAGACTTCAAAGCAATTCAAGTTAAATTAAAAAGAATTCAAATTAATTAGAACAAATTTAAATAATTTAAATAATTCCATCGATTTCTATAAAATTGGAATGAATTTAGAGGAATATGAAGTAAAAGAGACGAATTTGATGAAATTCATACAAATTCAAGATGATCTAACAAAATTCAAATGAATTGAAAACAATTAGAAAATATGACAAAAATTATCTGAATTCAGTAAATTTGAAATGAAATCAGAAAAATTCAAAAGAATTCAAGATAATTTGATCAAATTATTATTAATTGAAGGTGATGTCAAAAGAATTATAGGATCAATTAAAGAAAAACTTTTAAAAATTCAAAAAAATGCATTAAATTAAGTCGAATTGAGTAAAATTAGAAGAATTCAGGGTGAATTACAGAAAATAATTTCAAATCTTTTAAAACCTAGTAATTTCTAACCACAAAAGTGACTAATGACTGCAAAAAAAATTCAATTGAATTTGAAATAATTTTAAAAATCGAAAAAATCCAAATGATTTCAGTAAAATTTGAGTAAATTTAGTGGAATTTAAGGGATATAAGAAGAATTCAATGAAATTCAAAAAAAATCAAGCTGAATTAAAAAAGCAATCGAGTGAATTGAAAACAATTCAAAAATATTAAAAAATTGCATTGAATTCAGTTTGAAATGAGTTCAGAATAATTAAAGGGAATTCAAAAGAATTCGATGAAATGCTTAACAATTTAAGGTGATTTTTAATGACTTAAAGATGAATTAAACGGATACTTATTTTTAATTCATGAAATTGAGTAGAATCAAGTGAATTTAAAAGAATTCAAAATATTTTTAAACAATTCATGGTAAACGCCAGAGAATCTTTTACATTACCCTACATTTTCTTTATAAACTTTTAAAATACCCTAAAATATTTGAAATCTTTTGACTTTGTTTAAAGCTCTCACAAAGGCCAAATATTTTGAAAAAATACTTTTAATTATTTCGAATCCATTGATCATATTATAATTTATTGATCCTCAGGAACAAATAAATATTTTTTTAAATCAATTGAATTAATTAGAATTGAGCAAATTTAAAAGAATTCCCAAGAATTTAGGATAAATAATAAGAAATTCCTGAAATCCTGAAAAATGTATTAAAATCAATTGAGAACTTTAAAATCCATTAAAATCAATGAAATATTATAAAACCCCGTAAAATCTTTTTAATTCACTTAATACCTTACAGGTTTTGTAGAATCTTTCCATTACTTCCGAAATTCTAGAAAACGCTTTGAAATCCCTTCAAATTAATGAAATTAATTAATAATTCCTTGGAGTTAATTTATTGAAAAAAAAACTTAAAATTTTTTTTTCAAGTTTCATTATGCAATTTTTTTAAAAATTATATTCAGAGATGGCGCAAGCCCCATGAAGTTTAACCCGCAACTCCCATAAAAAACTCAAAATTTCTCTTCACAATTAGCCATAAAATATAAATAAAATAATATTTTTTAAATACCATCCCCACAAGTTTGTTTTATAGGGACCCAAAAAAACAGCATAAAAGAAAAAATGGGCCTTGAAGTATAATAATTAATTGAAGCTTGTAAAAATAATTGTTCAAATAATTTATTAATATTTTTAGTAATATTCTATTTGCTTGATGTTGGAAAGTTGCATTTTTCTGAAATTTTGACCTTAACTAAATATAGATTACAATTAATTTTAATTAGGCCTGTAGTTATAAATTTTCTAATCATTTTCTACCATTGTATAGAAGTTACAACTTGTTATTATTATATTATTAAAAAATAGTAAACTTTAAAGATAAAACCTAAAATCCGAAAAATCGCACTCTATTTAAGTGCAATTGCATGGCTGCACAAAATTAGGAGAGTGTGCAAACTTACTGATTATAGTAATTTAATTACGAAACTGCATAATGAAGCTTGAGATTGTATAACGTGCGTGCGAGAGACAAACGTTTGTGGAGAACTGTGGTTCAGGTCGTTAATTTTTTTTTTATTATAATAGTGTGACGACTGTGATTCTGGGAATAACTGTTTTCTGGACGTTTAGAGACGACCTCAAAGTAGTTTCATAATCAGGAATTTTATAATCAGTTCTTTTGTCTTTTCGATTAGTTCTTGCTCAGGGAATTATGGATTTTCAATTTGCAGAATATTCGTAAAGAATCGAGTTTACTAATTTATACTTTCAGTAACGGAACACCATTGAGTAAAATTATCAATTTTATTTAGACCGAAAAAATTTATTTTCAAAATCCCCTCACACATAATCCTTTATAAACGGAATAGAACAATCTCAGATTAAAATTAACAAGTTTCAGATTTGTTTATTTTAAACGAAAAAATATGATTTTTTTCTCAATAAAAGATGAATTTTCAATAAAAATAACGAATTTTTAACTAAACAGTTGAATTTTAGACAAAAAAAATTACACATCGACAAAATAGTTGACTTTTTAACCAAATACCTCAATGTTCAACCTACACAGATAAATTTTCAACTAAAAAGATAAATTTTCTACCAAAAGACGAATTTTCAACCGAAATATAAATTTTACAACCCAAAAGATGAATTAATTTTTAACAACAAGAAAAAAAACGCATTTTCAACAAAATAGTTAAATTTTCAAACAATGAGAAAACTTGAACGACACAAAATAAATTTTAAACAAAATACAAAGCGGACTACAGATAAAACAGTTAAATTTTCAACCAAATAAATTAACCTTAACAACAACAAAGTAATAAATTTGCGACTAGATAATCTAACTTTCATGAGATATGAATTTTGAACAAAATAGTCAAATATTCAACCAAAGAAATGAATTTTCAAATAAAAACACGAATTTTCAACTAAAAAAGATCTTTTTAACCCAAAATGAAAACGTTATAGCTGCGATTTAAAAAATTTTAACTAAAAACCAAATAGTTGATTTTTCAAATTAAAAATAATTATTTTCAACCAAAAAAATTAATGATCAACAATATAGACAAATTTTCAACCGAAGATATGAATTTTTAACTAAAATTATGAATCTTTAACTATAATATAATAGTTAAATTGTCAGTGAAATTAATTAATCTTTAACAAAAAAAAACGAGTTTTCGGCGAAGAAAGGAATTAGTAACAAAAAGATATGAATTTTCTACGAAAAATGTAATAGTAGACATTTCAAAAAAAAAAGCTATATATTTAAAATTTTTAAAAAAGTTGTATTCAACCAAAAAAATTAAAGTTTTTAACAATAGAGTTGAATACTCAAACAAAAAATATTAATTATCAACAAAACAATACTATTTTTATTCAAAAAAAGATGAAACTTCTAATTAAACAGATGAATTTTTATACTAAAAAGACTCATTT
Organism: Belonocnema kinseyi; assembly: GCF_010883055.1. Taxonomy (NCBI): domain Eukaryota; kingdom Metazoa; phylum Arthropoda; class Insecta; order Hymenoptera; family Cynipidae; genus Belonocnema; species Belonocnema kinseyi. The sequence continues at coordinate 123,367,360 of NC_046659.1, read as the reverse complement.
TCAACAAATTACATAAATTTTCAACAAAAAAGATAGCTTCAAAATTCCTTAATTTTTCCCTGTTCAATTTTTCATTCGCCCTGGCCATTTCATATAAACCATGCAAAATGTTTAATAAAGAATCTTTTATAAACAAAATGAAACAATTTCAGATTAAAATTAAATCCTTCAAAATTATTCCAAGCGCCTCTTATAGATATTCTCTGACTTTTGTAAGATTTTTTTTCAAAATCCCCAACATTTTCCTGATTTTCCCTGACCTACAGCGACCCTGATCAAATTAAACTTTAGGAATGTTTAAGATTGCCCAAGATGGTGTCAATAAATTACTTTATTATTGGATCTGTCAGCTTGCTTCAATCGTCACTCAACGTATATTTCGCAAACAACTCATGACATTTCTGAATTCTTTCTCTTTCTGCACGACTGGCACCTTATTCAACAAGAGTTTATGTGTACTTTTTAAACAATGGCTTGTTTTTAATTATGAAACGTGTTGATATACAAGTTGATAGATATTTCTCATCGCTTTAAAAACTGGAACACGCCTTTTACAAGCTACATCTTTTTAATTATATAATACCCAATACCTCTATAAATAATTGAAGGGTTGCAGCACATCACTAGATGATCAAAAATTTTTTTAGGAAAATGAGCTTTTTGCTTAAAAAAAATTCTGTAAAAAGTCAAATACATGTTGTTTTTAAAGTATTTCTTCGAAAACTCTCGTCTCCCATATATCTTCTTTTTTATTTTCCTAACTACTTACCTTTTTTTTTAACCTTATTCTAACTATATTACTCTTTCTAAAAGTTTTTAAATATAGTAAAATAATAAAATGCTTTTTTTGTAATAAGAGGCCCTTACATAAAAATATTGACCACTTTTTTCAGCACCAAAGTGCCGATCAAATTCCAACCTAAGATCTGAACTTTCTACAAAACACCATTTTTATAAGTTTCGGGAGAAAGTTTTAATTACAGTGAAACTCTTCTATAGTGCCTATTTCGGGGCTGACGGTGGGTGGCAACTAACTCATTGTAGGCTGGTCCGCTTTTGTTTGTTCACGCCTGACTGCTCGCCTGAGTGACAGCCGCAGATCCCGTGCACGCCGCGCAACACCTGTTACACCTACACGCGGCGCATCATCAATTCTGGGAAGGGCTATAGAAGGGAGGGCTATTGAAGAGTTTCACTGTATTAAAAAAAGAAATTAATAAATTGTTAGTCACTATTCAAAAACAATTTTCAAATCCCATGAAATTCAAACCTCTAAATTCTTTGATCTATTACTCGGAATTGTTAACTTTTTACAGTCAAACTTTGAGATTATACAGTTCCACTTCTATGCATATACTTCTAGGAACTGGATAATTCTTCTTAATCATACTTTTTTGGTCTCAATTCAGAAATACTTCAACTCGGAAGCGAACTTTTGTTTTATCTTTAAATTTTGATTTAGATTTTACAGAATTTTATTTCTCTCTCCTGAAAAATTCCGACTTTTTTTGGTTATCTAGTTTTATACAGCAACCCTTCAATTAAAATGATAAATTTTCAAGATCCATACCTTTAGCAGAAATGAGTTTATCCATTTTGTAAAGGTTTTTTTCTGAATATGGAGACGTTCTTCTTGCAGGGCCTTAATTCGGCCCTGCTCAAACTTGAGAACGTCCTCCCTTTGAGTCATTCTCTTCTGAATCTTTGGTCCGCCCCTAAATCGGTCAACCCTCGGCGGTGGATAGGTTGTAACGTGTTCGTAACCGTAAAAAGTTGCGTGGGGTGCGGCGCTTCGCCCAGCGCCGGGCTCATACTGCGCTCCTGCAATGAGAAAAAAGATGACATCAACAAACATCAAGAAAATAACGAGAACAAGAAAAGAAGGGGAAAAAATTATTATCCCAGCGTCAAACCGCGCTCCCTCGAAATGCAAAATAACGCGAAACGAGCCGTAAAGGATGGATACGCTTTGAACACGAGAATGTCTTCCAGCCTGAATTCCCGGGATTATGAAGCTGAACAAAATACCCTCTACCGACAGCAGCTGCAAAACGGCTGTTTCTGTTACAAAACACCAATTTTGCGACCCTTTTTTTCCAAGAATATATGGCCCATTTCATCCATTCACTAATTATTCGCACACAGAATAATTATTCCTTTTTTGCTAAATTTATCACTACAGCTTTTTTAAAACTCTTTTTCCCTTCTTATGAAATGTATTTAAGCTTTATTATTTATTTATTTGCGTTTAAATATGAAAGGGACTTTAAAAGATTTGAAAGATTTCCAGTGCATTAAAAGTATTAAAATTACAAAATTTTCGCTAAACTTAACGATACACTGCAACCTGGATTTGATGGTATTAACCATTTCTGTTTGATTTTGACGCATGACGCAATCTGATGCAACTAACGTGCTGAGAGTGTGACCCTCATGTTGTTTGTCATGCTTGACTAAGCACCCCCTCTCTTTCCGTCCAACACACTTCGCAACGCCAAATTGCCGAGGCCATCAATTCTAAGAACGCATAAATCCAGTTTACGGAAATCCAGGTTCCCCTGTATTTCCTAAGCTTTATAGGAATTTTATGGTATCTCGAGGAATTTAAAAATAATTTAATGGATTACAAATCTTTTTGGACATTTCAAACGATTTCAAAGTAGTAAGAGAAATTTCAGATTTTAAAAGGTTTCAAGTGTTTGAAGAAATGACCTAATTTCAAACGAATTTTACGTTATTTTAGCACATAATTTTTCGCGTAGATTTCACGCGATTTGAAGGGATTTTTAACCATTTTTAAAATTAATTCACAGGCGATTTTAATCGGATTTCGAATATTTTAATTGATTTAAAGAGATTTATTAATAGTTCAAAGGATTTCAAAGGATTTTAGCGTACTTAAATGTTTTTACGAGATTTCAAAATATTCCAAAGTATATCCATGGATTTAGAGGATTTCGTACGATTTCAAAAGATTTAACCGAATTTTAAACTCTATAAATTTGTACTATTTACCATTTTTACTAGTTTCAATCAGTGACTGAATTCTAGTTATGAATCAGTTACTCTTTACTTATGATTCAGTAAATCTTACTAATTCATCAGTAAAAATAACTGATCCATATAATTCATTCACTGATTAAAATTATTAGAAAAAATAACTGATTCTTTGTACAAAATGGTTTCCGAATATTTTAAAGAATTTTAAAGGATTACAAAGAATTTAATGGATTTAAATTTTTTAATATATTCTAAGGGAGTTCGAGAGATTCGAAAATACTGGCACGGATATGAAAGATCCCAATAAATGTTAAAAGAATTTCAAAGATTTCAAGAGATCGCATTAAATTTTTTAATATCTGCGATTATGTCTTGAATTAATCACGGCTATATAAAGAATTATAAGAGATTTAAAGGGATTTAAAAAAAGTCATGGGATTTCAAAGAGTTTTAAAGTATTTCATGTGGATATCGAAGAATTTTGATCGTTTCTGAAGGATATCGCAAGATTTTAAAGGATTTCAAACCATTTAATGGAATTTCAAAGGATTTCCGAATTTGAAGAATTTGAAGGAATTTCGAGGAATTTTAATGGATTTCAAAAGATTTCCATGAATTTTAATATATTAAAAAGCATTTCAAGTGATTCAGAAAGATTCCAACGGATTTCAAAAACTTCAATGTATTTCAAAGAGATTTCATATGTTTTAAAGGGACATTAGGAATTTTTATGCAATTCTGAATATTTCAAGGATTTTCACAGTTTTTAAAGGGTTTTTCGAGGGAACTTAATTGTTTTAAAGAAATTTTGTATGATATCCATGGAATTCAAAAGGTTTCAATGAATTTTCACGTAATTTCCAAAAGTGTTAAAGGTTTATAAAATTTTCAAAAAAATTCACGGATTTCAGAGATTTCTAGGGATAAAACAAATAATGATATAATGCTGTCTAAATATGAATCACTGAAAAATTCACTAACTGAAATTGGTAGGTAGAGATTTCACAGAATAATTAGTGATTCCAGATATATTCACTAATTATTCAGTAACACCAGAGTAAATTATGTAAGACATAACCTCTACGTTTGAAAGTATAAAGCGCTGTTGTGATTCTTTTACTTTATTCGCAAAAATAATTTCTTCATGAAATAAATTTTTTAATTCTCGGGCTACTATTTATGGGACTTCAATTTGTACTATGATTATTTGATTAAATAAAGTAAAATTCAGTTAGAGAGTGTGTATAATAGTAGAAAAAAAAATTTCATCAGCCAAAACACTTGCTGATTAGAATTTTTTTTTAATAATTGAAAAGAGAAAATATATGTGAGAAATTCTTTCGACCGCCCTCCCCCTAAGTAAGTATACATAAGATCCCCCCTTCCTCAAAGCACCTAATTTAATTAGTGGAGGCCGCCAAATATAATGCAAAAAATGACTGTTTTTCAAGATTATCAATTAGCAGTGTCTAATTCCAAAGTAGCTACACTTGGCTAATTATCACATACTTGATCATTTACAAAATGAACGAGTACTTAAATAGTTGTGCGAGCGGTTTACGTCATGTTTGTTCTTGAAGGGTGGTAGTTTCTCGAATCGCCCGCGGCCTCAACATTACGCCAACTGATTTTAAGTGCAAAATTGATTGACAGAGATGGTTTATTGTCAAATAAGGTGGTCTTGCTTGATTCTTATATTCTTTTGAAACTATTTATTAAATTAAATATAATGGACTGCAAAAAATAAAGATATCTTTTTTACGGGATCATTTTTTGCGTCTCCTGTTTTTTGTATACGAGAACTTAATGGTGTTATTTTCAATGTAAAACGAATGAATCTGGGTTCCCACCAGTGGCCTCCTTTTAGTACCACTCGAGACTGTTTTTTCTGAGTCTCATTTTAATACCTAAAATTAGCCCTGAAATAATACTTTGTATCAACAGCAGTCGTTGAAAAATAATTTTAAAAAATCTTCCTTTACAAAAGTCTTGAGCAAATCCCACTAATCAAAATTCGAAGCCTCAAGTGGAGGTGATGATTTCTATAGTGCCTACAAGTATAAATAAAAAATTACCACATCTTTCGCAGAAGGTCAACAGATTTTTTGTCAACATAAAGTCCCCACGCATCCCACTCGAGTATCTTGTCACTTGAAATGAAATGACAAACATCAACGATTATCTGGTAGCAGTGTCTTGATAATAGTTTCCCCTTTGATTAAATGCACACCCTTGGACATCTTGTGCAAAAACTTATTTGCACTTATATCATACATCTTTTTAGCTTGATTTTTCATGAAAATAGAAAATAAGAAAAGCGATACATAATTTAAAAAGTAGAATTCTACTTTTGTAAATAAAGAAGAGAAATAAACTGCTTGATGACGCATGGGTATGTATTCAGTGCCTGAAACGCAGTGCCATTTATATCAACTCGAATTTCAATCCTTTTGAAGATCACGCCACGTTCTTTACTGTTTTAAATTAGCACATAAAAAGAGGCAAGTGAAACATAGAGACGAGTATTCAACTCGTGCGAATGATCTGCCTTCTGTCAGATGTGCAAAAAAATATTGTTCTGGTATTAATCTCATATGTGATGACATCACTTTTGAGAATAATTTTTATTGATATTACATTAATAATGTTTATCGATATTTTCATTGATCACAAAAAATTATAAAATGAAAGGAAAAAAATGTTGTGATAACCAGATGAAAGATGCCCTTTTCGACCTTGATGTGGATGACATTTACTCTTATTGCTTCAAGTGGATTAAGACATTAACGTAACCAGACTAATTACGTGAAACAGACAAGTTCTGTTCTCGGCTTCTCACCACTGAGTTGTAATCTCGACTCTGCATATCAAACCATGTTAGTCAAGCTAAGTCGAATTCAAGAAATTTATGACCTCATTATGCAAAAACCAGAAAATCAAATAAGTTTGAATTTACAGGTTGGTATTATCGCTAATAATCAAATAGCGAAGAAGATGCAACGCCATAGTTTAATGAAGCGAGACGATGCGGCAATTTCTTGGCAATGCAGCTCTAGAATGGACCGTTAAAAGTATTTTATTATTCTACAATCGATTTGCTTTCATAAAGATTTGTTCAATGATCCTATAGGTTTCTTAAGGAAAAAGTCTTTGTAGAAAGGAGACGCTCGGATTTTTTACTAAAATTAGGAATTCCAAGATATGAGCCATGGGGCATAGAGAAAAGTATGTAGAAAAGAATCGAAAATATTCAATCTTATTTTAACCAAAATATATTAGCAAAGATCTTGTCAGACTTTATGATTTTCTGCACGTTAATTGTATAAAATGGAATGTCATCCCAACAGATGAATTTTGCAAACGTATCGAGCGTGATATCAGTAGGATGACAACGCGCTCTGACTTATCATTTCGTTCAATAGTCCTCCATCTACCAGTCCAACATTCCTGCTATTTGTATTCAATATAATTACAAATTCATTTAGCATTTGTTGACTCTCTATTCTCCCGGTGAAATTTATAGATTTAGTTTCAAGTAAGTCGATTTCTGAGATATGTGATATTAATTAAAGCAATACGATTGGCTACACTAACAAACTATGAAATTATACCCTCGGATTATTCAACAGAAAACAGCATTTAAAATCACTTGACATTAAGTGTGACCGAGTCTCGTATGTTAAAATTATGGCCGGAATATCGTCAAGACCTATCGCATAATTCAGTCATAAATTAGAGCTAAATAATGCCTAATGTCCAAGGCGTGTCTTGCACTTAAAAATAAAGTCTCCGTTTAAAAATATCCTTTAACGTTTAACGAACGTTAAACTAGCGCTCTTTTGTACATTCAATCCTTTTTTGTTTCTAATTTTACAATCCAATCATACAGTAATATTAGACCACTAAAGTGCGTAATTCTTTAGGGGCCGTTCATAAACTACATTACCAATTCGAGAGGGGTAACGGTACAGTTCAATAATAACTTAATAAGTTTCAAAATAACTTTCATGTTTCAGACTTCCACTCTTTTCCGAATTCCCCTCTGTACACCTTCGTCCAAGAATACTTCTTTTTTTCTCTGTTTTAAAAAAACTTACCCCCTTTTCACTTTTTCTCGTTTTTTTCGCTTAAATACGAACTGAAAGAATAAAACCTCATAAAAAATCTAACCATTTTATGCTAAGAGTTATATTTTTAGTTGAAAATTTTACTATTATATGTTTGGTTCGGAATTCATTTCGTTTGATTAAAATTTCTGCTATATGGTTAAAAATTCAATTACTTTGCCCAGATGATTCCAGAACTATCTTTACTTTTTCTATAGGACATTTCGTTTTTTTATAATAAAGGTTCTATATTAATTAACAACGTAATTGTTTAAAAAATGACGCTTTAAAAAGTGAAAGTTCATATTTTCGGTTGAAAATGTAACTTTTTTGTTGAACATCGGTTTTGATTTGGTAAAAAATTAATTTTTTTATCTGAAAATTAACCTGTTCCATTTTTTTGCAAATTTACATTTTATAAGTTATTTGTTGAAAATTCATCTTTTTGGTTGAAGATTCAACTATTTGCTTAAAAGCGCATCTCTTTTTATTGAATTCAAATAATTGAAAATTCCTATTTTTTTTTGTATTCGAAATTAATTTTTTTAACTAAAAATGTACGATTTCATTTCTGGTTAAAAAAACGGCTGTCTTAAGTCGTCCCGGAAAATTGGGGGAGTTGGAAAAAGGGTTGATATCGTTTTTATTTGGAAACTCCAATATTTGGTTTAAAATGCTCAAATTAAAATTAATTTTACTCAATAATATTTGGACGAACATCGCACCAATTGTTCAAACTGTTTAGTGGAAATTTTATTTAATTTTTAGAAAATTCGTATTTTTTAATAGAAAATGGAACTACATGTTTAAAAGTGTATGTATTTTTGTTGAAAATTCTTCTTTTATGATAGAGCAATAATCTTCTTGGTTGAAAATTTATCTTTCTGGTTGAAAATATGAGTATTTTGGTTGAAAATTCAACTGTTTTATCGAAAGCTCATCTATTTAGCTTAAAACACTTTGAACGAATTTTTTTTTCCTCATCTACTGAAAAACTGTTCTTGATGAAAATTCGACTTTCTGATTTGAAAATACAACTCTTTTAGTATAAAGTTCAAATGTTTTTTTGATTAAAACTGCCTTATTATTTTAGCCAAATAGCGTGTACACAAATAGTGGCATTAGCGGAAACCAACTAGTTATTTTGTAGCGTAATTTTTTTCGAAATAGTTGTAAAATATAGTGTCATCGCTCAAAAAAATGTCAAATAGTGTGTTGAGTTCGAGGCCTGCTTTGCATATTACATTCCATATGGTATTTACAATAATTTGATTAAAAAGATTTCATTCCCCGATTTTCCCATTGTTTTGAGTGAATTTTGGGCGTATTGATATTAAAGTTGGTTCAGAATTTTGTGTGGATGTAAGCGAGAGCAATAACGAGCAGGTACCTCATAGATTCGATTAGATCACTTAACCGGGTGCTACAGGCTGTGCCGTAGCCGTAGCGTCTGAGGCCGGAGAAGTAGTAGGCATGTGGTGAATTCCTCGACCGTGACGTAGTAAACCGAAGCCGTAATGCACTCTCAAGTCGTTCACTATCTTCTAGAATCTGTTGATATATTTATTGTGCACCTGCATTTGTAAGCAAATAATGAAACGTGTGCCTAGAGCACTGATATAATCAATTATGTAGGGAACCAGATTTACAAGTTTCTGGGTTATTTCGACAATAAATCATACACATCATCAATGCCGCCATTCCGTCGTTTAGATTTTCCCACAAGAACTCAAGAATATGTCTTTGAGAATGTTTACTATAACCTCGTCCTACATGTTTCTTCTGGAGAAGAAAACTTGTATAATAATCCAATTATATATGACAATCGAATCGCAAGGTGACAATTTTCTCATGATAGGGGAAAAATTAAAAGATAAACTTTTAAGCGTTTAAAATAATAATTACTAAAGACTAATTGATTTTGATCCGCCATGTAAACAGAATTAAACATTTTAGAACTTCAAGACAAAGTTTATCATGTAAATTATTGTAAAAGTAATTTCAGACTTCACAGCTGACAATCTTCTCAAAACAGGGGAAATAGGGTTATTTTTGAAGAACAGTAATGTAGGTTGTTCGTAACATATTTTTTCTAAACAAAATTTCAACCAAATTATCGAGTTTTCTAGCTAAAAATTCTAATGCTTGAGAAAACAATTCACTTTGAAACCTGAAAAGAGAATTTTTTAACAACAAAATTAATTTCGAACTAAAAAAATTAACTTCACACTGAACAGCTTCATTCGAACTCAAGAAGCAAAAAAACGATATTTCAACAAAAAATTAACAATTTTCCCCAAATAATTGATATTTCAACCTATACAAAGACGTATCTTCAACCAAATGATCAAATGTTTAAACAAAAAAGATTAAGCTTCAGATAAAACAGTTGAATTTTCAACGAAATAGTCGAATTTTCAAACCTAAATGCTATATTGGTTTAGAAGGTAGAAGAATTCTCAACTCTAAAAGAGAAAATTTGAACAAAAAAAGATTACTTTTCCACCAAAAAGAAAATTTTCAATAAAAAGGACGAATTTTCTATTTAAAAAAAACGAGACTTACACAAAACAGTTAAAATTTAAATTGAAACAAACTTTTAACCATAAACGAAGAATTTTTCAACAAAAAAAGATAGCCTTTCTAAAGAAAAATGAATTTTTAATTCAAAAGGACGAAGTTTCTATAAAAAAATAAACGAAATTTCATCGAAACAGTTGAATTTTTGACAAAAAAGACGGCTTTTCTCAACAAAATATCTGAATGTTCAAAAAATAATTAAATATTCCAACAAAATAGTAGAATGTTTAACTAAAAGAGATTAATTTTGAACCAAAAAACTAAAAAACATTACTTTTTCTGCAAAAAAAGTAATTCTCAATCCAAAAGTCGAAGTGAAAAAAATAAAATAAATTTCATCAAGACAGTTGATTTTTTGAACAAAGAAGATCGCTTTTTGAAAAAAAAAACAGTTAAATTTTCAACCAAATAGTAGAATTTTTAACCAAAAGAGATTCATTCTGAATCCAAGGTATAATTGTATAGACTATTTAAATGAAAAGGATTGGCTTTTAACCGAAAAATATTAACTTTCAAGTAAAAAACTGAAAAAGATTACTTTTCTACCAAAAAAGTAATTTTCAAACCAATTGTCGAAGTTAAAAAAAAAAGAAGTGAAATTTCATTAAATTAGTTTAATTTTTGACCAAAGAAGATGGCTTTTTAAGTTTCTAACCAAAACAGCTGAATTTTCGAACCAGAAAGAATCATTCTTAGTGTAACCGTTTTAAAATTTAAAAACTTAACTTTCAACCAAAAAAGATTACTTTTTGAGAAAATTGTCAAATTTTCTACAAAATAATAAAATTTTCAACTAAATAGTGAAATTTGTTAATGAAAAGAGATGAATTTTTGACCAAAAATATGATAGTAGACTTTTCAATTAAAATAAATAAACGTTCAACCATAAATGAAGAATTTTCAAACAAAAAAGATTACTTTTCAACCAAAACAGACATTTTCAATCGAAAAGGATGAATTTTCTGCCCAAAAAGTCCATTTTTCATTTAAAAAAAGACGAATTTTCGACCAAAAATATAAGAGAATTACAATTAAAACAAAAACAATTAAAAAGAATAACTTCTAACTAAAAATGGTCCTATCTTCTCATTTGAATCTATCAATTCATTTCGAAATAAAGTGAAAAAACGAGGAAGAGGATTTTTTAACATGGTATAAAATAAGAATGTTTTAAAAAGTCCAAAAGGGGCGCAATAGAATGACGTTTGTAATTTTATAAGCAGTAGTGAGAATTCTGAAAAATTCTGAAGATTGCAGTTTAGGAGTTATTCGCGTTTTGTTACTTAGGATCTAAGATATAGATTTTGGATTTTCAATGGGAAATCATTCATCAATCTGTGCTCTATTTGGTAAGATTATACTTTTATGTCTATTATACTTCACTTTTCTTAAAATTTTACACTAATTCCCGGTTTTCCCGGTAAGTAGCCAGCTAGAATAAAATCTAAAGTGAGATTGATCATGATCAGTGGTGTAGTCGAGGCCTGGCGGGGCGTGGCACCGCCAGGGTATTTTTTTGAAAGGCTCTTGAGCCTCTTTCTTCTCACACAGAAAATGTTTCCAGTTATGGACTCTCTATTAACTACATTAACAAATTAGGGCTTTTTTGAGATCCACCGAAAGTAACGTAGTCGTTTTCTAAAGACTGACTTTACGTTTATCAATTCTTAAACAAAAATTATTGTAGATAACATATTGAATTTTTAACAAAGTAGTTGAATTTTCATCAAAAAAGATTTTCTACCCAAAGAGATGAATTTCCAACACAAAAATATGAATTTACACACAAAAAATTTATTTTCAACAAAACAGTTGCATCAACAACAAAACAGATTAACTTTTCAGTAAAAGAGCCGAGTTTTCAACAACAATAAAATAGTTAAAGATTTTGCCAAATAGTACAATTTGCAAGCCAAAAAGATGAATATTTTCGAAGAAGGTTATATTTTTAACAAAAACCTTAGTTTTCAAACAAGAAAGATAAATTTTCAACCAACTCGGATGACTTTTCTATCATAAACGATGAACTTTCAATAGTTCAATTTTCAAGCAATAATTATATTTTTAATAGAATAGTTGAATTTCTAACGAAATAGTTGAATTTTTAGCATAAAAAGATGCATTTTCAATCAAATGGTCGAATTTTCAATTTAAAAAATTACAACAAAAATGAATTTTCATTAAAGTTCTTAAATTTTTTTCAAAAAAAAAAATGAATTTTCAACAGACTTGTTAAATTTTCAACCTACAAGATGAATTTTCGATCAAGAAGTTTAATTGAGCCACCAAAAAATAAGAATTTTTAACAAAAAAGATTCAATTAGGCATTTGCATTATCGAGAGAAAAACACCCATTTTTTGGAACAGTTGAATTTTTATCAAAAAAGTTTATTTTCAATCAAGAAAGATGATTTATCTAACAAAGTTATTGAGTTTTCAACAAAAAATGAATCGTCAACAAAGTTGTTAAAGTTTCAACAAAAAAAAATGAATTTTCTACTAAGAAGATTAATGTTCTACCAAAAAAAAAAAAAAAACGAATTTTTAACAAAAACGATGAATTTATAACAAAATGATTTAATTTTACAGTCAAAAAGAAGAATCATCTACATACAAAAAAGTTGACTTTTCAACCCAAAAATATGATTTTTCAACTAAAAAGTTAAATTTTCAACCAAATAGTAGTGTAATTTTTTATTAAATTGATGAATTTTCTAGACAGAAAGATGAATTTTTTACAAAACAGTAGATTTTTCAATAAAAAAATTCACTAAAAAGCAACTAGTTAAATTTTCAACTATAATTACGAATCCTTAATAGAAAAAATTAATTTTTTAATAAAGTAGTTCAAATCAAATAACCGGCATTTCAACCAAGAAAGATAAATTCCAAAAAAGCATCTTTTTTAATTTTAAATTTAAAATAAACAGTTGATATTTCAATCAAACAACTGCATTTTTAACCGAAAAGCAAATCATTTCAGCGTAACCTTTACCTCCAAAAAATTGCCTTCACGTGCTAAGATTTACCCACCACATGGGAAATGGTTAATATGTCAACTCTACTGAATCTTGTTTTGTTTCGATGCGAAAAAATTCCAATTTATCTGTTTAAAAATTATCCATAACAAAAATTTACTTCTGTTGTTTCCTGTGATATGAATTTCGAATCAAAAATAGAATAGGGTAGGAGCGCCAATTCTTGGCACCTTAGCCCTATGATTGGCATGCCAAAAACCGAAGTGAATTTATTTTGGAAACATACTTAATTGCACTGAATAATTAATATATGCATTATATGTAAAAATGATAGTAGAATTAAATAAATTTAAGCAAAACAGGCTACAAAAATTTATTATCTACGAAATCAGAGAAGTGTGACTACAACTGGGGTTGTCAAGAATTGGTGCTTTTAAGGTCCGTTAAGCTGACAGGACCACATTGCAAAAATGGACTAAAAACCTATAGTTATCTTAAAAAAGACGGAGATCAAATCTTGCAGTGGGGCATAAAATGAACCCTAAATGAGCCCTAAATTATAGTGCAAAGAAATATGGTAAATGTAATTTTTTCTATGCGGCGTCCTGCTAGCTTAATATTATGATAACAGAACCACAGGTTTTTTGCTTTAAATGCGGAGCATCACATTTGACAATGGGGCATTAAATGAGCCCTAAGTTATTGTGAAAAAAATAATGCCTAAGTGGTTTTTCTCTCTATGTAGTCCTGCTAGCTTAACGTTAAGCTAGCATGACCACCGGTTTTTTTTTGTTTAAATGAAGCGTATTAAATTTGACAATAGAGCATTAAATTAGCCCTAAATATGTCCTTAATTCCTTATAGGTTTGTAGTCCATTTTTGCATCGTGCTCCTGCCAGCTTAACGGATCTGTGCTTTTACCCTAGCAGTCCTTTTATTAAAAAAAAAACTTTTAACTAAAAATATAGTCGGATTTTCTTATTGCGTTTAAGCCATGTTTAAGTTATAAATATTATCTAAGTTCATACCGTTATTTCTGCGTATAATCCCCTCCCCCTTTAAACTAATCAATGATATAATCAAGTTATGGTTGTTGATGTTTTGATAATCTAGAATCAAGTATACCATATTTGTTGTAGCGATATGACATTGTGCTTTGATAGTTTGATGGAATGAATTGGCTAAATCCGTCCTCAGAAGCACTCTTTGTTTATTTCACTCGCGAGATATGACGATTGCAACATTGCAAAACTCGACGCGGAAATTTTTGAGATTTAATCGTTGACTTTATGGTGGCAGTGATCGAGAAGCAACGACGCCGGGAAGATGAGACGGATTGCGAGCGGTGACACCCGACTGATTCAGCTGTTTGCCAAAGGCTACTACTAACAGGACTCTTATCACGAATCGCGCCAGAGTATAGCGGACGCCCTGTTATGTATATTGTATAAGAATGCAGGTACACATATGCGAATAGATATATGTTAACATTGGCGCAGAAAATGCGAAAATATACATATATATTTTTAAAGAAGGCTCTGGACTCTCTCTAACAATTTAGACAACAGCACTAATTTAATTTGCATAATAATACACATTGTGTAAGATAAGCATATCTACTTACAATATTTTCCGGTAATAAAGTCTATTTTAAGAAACACTTTAAAATTTTGAAAACTTTCATTAGAGTATTTTTTTCTATTCCTCCAGTATAGAGTATAGCTCATGTAACAATGAGCGTTTTAAATGCCTGTCTTTTTTCATTGTCAAGTGTGTGGTATGCGCGATAATAAAGTTGACAGTCTTGATAACGTCTAATATCGTTGATGGCCTCAATTGCGCATTGAATGTCACTTTTGTAGGTGTGAAGTATTAATAACAAGATCCAATTATATGTCATTAACTAATATATTAATATTGTACAAATGTATTTAGTTGAATATTATTTGTTTAGTTTTTTGGTTTTGTGGCTTTGGGGTCCGTAAATGATGAAGAAGATTTTATATTAACAGACCCCAAAGCCATAAAACCAAAAGACTACTATTTTACTTAGGGTCACAAAAAGCCACGAACAAATTATTTGTTTAAGAAATAAAAACGAAATTATCTCAACAATGATCGATATTTACGAAAAAAAAACAAATGTCTATTTTACTAATATCTTCGTAAAATCTAATTTTTTTCTATATTAGTGTATGTGAAAAATAGTTTTCATTTTTTGAGAACTATTTAATAAAATGAAAATAATTATCATGCATTACGAAAATATACTAAAAACAAATTTTCGTCCCATACATTTGGCCCATTACTTTCCTCTCAGCACACAACGAAGTGAAGTTACCTGGTGTTTGAAGTGAAAATACCTAATTGCCACCCCTCCTCATATTTGTCACGTATCATCACAGAAAGCATGAACCACCCCTTTTTTAGACTAAAATTCTTTCTTTGATTTCATTTGATAAACGTCTAAAAGAAACATAAAATATATACAAATATAATATTTTAACAGACTTTACAGCTCAAAATGCTCGTATTTATTTAATTTAAAACAGGGGAAACATGGTCATTTTGTGCGAAAATAGGGGAATAAATTCTTTTGAATAAAATTAATTTAGGTGCGATATTCCTAAAATTTCCGGTTGAAATATATTGCTTTTTAAACAAAATAGTTGAATTTTCATCTAAAGAAGATGGTTTATTAGCCAAATCGTAGAATCTTTCAACAAACAAACTAATTTGAGACCAAGCAGTTGCATTCACTGCCTAATAGTTCAACTTTCATGTAAATAGACAAATTTTCTACAAAATAGTTGAATTTTTAAGGAAATGGTCGAATTTTCAAACAAAAAGATTAAACTTCACCAACAATCAGTTAAATTTTCAACCTAGATATGAATTTGTAATCAAGTAGTCGAATTTTTAAACAAACGATATCGAACTTTAACCAAAAATAGTTGAATTTTTAGCCAAAAAGATCAAAAAGATTTTAATTTTCAATCTAAAACAGTCTAATTAAAACAAAAAAAGAGTAATTCTCAACAGTAAAATTCAAACAAAAAAGACAAATTTGCAACAAAATAGTTGAATCCTTAACCAAGAAGATCACTTTTTAATCAATCAGTTGAATTTCAAACCAAAAGTGATCAGTTTTCAACCAATTTAACAAAAGTAGTTAAGTCTTTAACCTTTCTTACAACCAAGTATTTGAGTTGAAACAAAAAAATAGACAAAATAAATTTTTAACAAAATAGTTCAACTTTCAACTAACTAAATAATCGAATTTTCAAATCGTTTTTAATAGTTTAATTGTCAGCTTAACACGTCAATTTTCCACCAGATATAACAGATTAATTAAGTTTTCAGCCAAGAAAATTAATTTTCAGCTGAAAAAATGAATTTTCAACAAAATAGTTAAACCTTCAACCAAACAGTAGAATTATATTAACAAAAAAAAGATCAATTCTGAACCATAAATATAATAGTCGAGTTTTCAGTTAAATAAAATTAACTTTCAACGGAAAATAGTTGGATATTATTATTGGATTCTATTCATTCAAGATTGTGACAATCATAAAAGCGTCAATTATTACAAAAAAGTGAAAAATATATATTTAGATGCTTTACGTGTGAAACAAAATCGCTAATTTTCATTTGTGCAAGCATTTAGAAAAGTTGTCATCCACATTTATATTTTCCATGTATGATGTAATATCATGCGTTAGCCGTCCTCCCTGCGTCATAAATCGTAACAAAACATGTTACCCCTCCCCCCTCCTAGGAGTGTGATGTAGTTTTTGAATCGTCCCTTATTTTTTTCCTTCTGTGACTTTTTCTTCTTATAAATAATAAATCTATTTCTAAATAATAAAATGCTCAAGCCTGTTCAAGATACTTATTTTAATTGTTTTTAAATCCATAGTACCGGTTTCAAAATTACAATTTTAGTTACTAGACTTGGATATGAAACTTCAAATTGAAAACCTGTCCAAAGAATGACGTTTAGACAAGTTCACTCACAGTCAACGATTCTCACTGTTAAAGATAAATCCGAGGATAAACCTATTACAAATATTGTAATATCGAGTCAAGATTTGGGAGCGGTTATACCTGGAAGATTTCAAGTGTAAAGTCAAACAAATCTTTATTTGCCTGCGATAGAGGTTCTCTGGAATTTAAAAAATTTAATATTTCCCAATTTCATTCTACAATCGAATGGATTATAGATTTATTTTTAAGCCCATTGCTCTAGGTAAGAAATGTAAAGTGTAATCTTGGGGGCGTGTCTTAAGGTATCGAAGTTTCGGTAAAATTAGTCGGATTTTTTCGGTACAAATAGAGCAGGAAAAGGCCCTACTTTTACCGACATTTAGGTACAAATAGCTCTATTTTTTCGGTACACGTAGACACTTCCCAAAAATTCTAGCTACGAATCATTAGTTTGTAATGATAAGTTAGTATAGACTATATAATGTTTAAATTGTTTAAAACCAACACAAACATAACTTTGTATGTACGCAATAAATCAATATTTCGAGGAATAAAGTTTCCTTGTTTATTGATACAGCCCACAGTCGATAAACACTTTACTAATAATCGTTGAAGGAAATACTCTTAACATCCTGTTGTGGATATCGGTTTAGTTTAGTACACAAATAGAACGTTTTGTACATATAATTCCAGTATTTCCAGAAGCACGAGTTCCAGTATTTCCGTGCCTGGTGCTAAACTCTAAAGTGTGGCAGTGTGGGTAAAAGTATACGCGCAACATACGGCAATAACAAAATAAATTACAGACTTCCTTGCTTACCCCAGATGTCGAGAAAACATCCGAGGTCAGGGAGGACAAAAAGTATTTGTCAAAACCACGGACGAGAGCACACCTCGCGACAAGCAGCACCGGGATTTCATTGCGCGACTCGAATAACAATAAGTAGGAGTGAATGGACTCTGAATCCAACTTTCAAAAGCATTACCTCCCTATGCCAAACCTTAAACCTGAGGCAAAAATGAGATTAGTATAATTGAGACAGATTTGTATATGTCTGCATAATGCATACAAGAAAATTTGGTTTCTTTCCAAAAGCGAGTCTTCATTAATTACATAAGCTGGAGGGGCCCAAAGCACTTCTTACGCAAGTTTCCCCTTTCTAATTATTTTTCAAAAATATTCTCAGGGGTCTCCACAGTCAACAGGTGCAGCCTGACCGAGGACCGTCTGCCCAATTTCAGGATCTACCAGTTTTTTTTTTCGATGGGAAACTGCGAGAAAAGTTATGAGCCCTTGAAAGAAAATTATAGTATAAAGGGTCTAGTTCATAAATCTAAGAGTCTAGTCTAGGAATCTAGTACGGCTAGGCCTGGGCCCTAGGGCCCCCTTTTTTCTGTTGTGCAAGAAGTAACTCTTTGAGGCATTTCGACTCAGATAACTGGTAAAAGGATGGGGATCATTCTTGACAGTTCTATGTCAAAGCTGAGTATATCCGACCTATTGGTCCGGGGTCGCCAGTAGATAACATGATCTACCGTCTTAACACCTGTCTCGACTGTTGAAAAACTTTGTATACAAGGAGAAAAATGGGCGTTCACATTTAACTTATATAAGATGTTAAGTTGTTGAACAGGGTGTAATAATATTCTTGCTGATGGAAATTAAAAATGTCTGTTGCTTACTGGTCAGATTTATTAAATTTATGTCTCAGAGACTCTCAGTACATAGGTGTTAAACGTTTCGACTGTACGTCGAAAGTCCTCATCAGTAAAAACCCATTCTATGAAATTTGAACCTGTTAGTCTTAAATTTATTTATTAACTATTGAATTGACTCCCTCTGCTGAGCGGACTTGAGTACGGAATGAAATTATTGTTGTCATATTGAAAAACACACTTATCTCATGCCGTCCAGCAGACGGAATGATTATGGCAAAGATATTAGGTGACTAACAGGTTCAAATTTCGTAGAAAGGGTTTTTACTGATGAGGACTGTCAACGTACAGTTGAAACGTTTAACACCTATGTACTGAGAGTCTTTCAGACATAAATTTAATAAATCTGACTGCTAAGCAACAGACATTTTTACTTTCTCACGTAAAATCTATCTAGATATTTAGGTATAACATATTTAATGTTTAGCTATGGGACATCCATTCATATGTTAAGGGTTAGTTTCTGTATATATTAATGCAATTAAGCAATCTCGTGGCACCTCGAAGGTTTTTCTTGAGAGGAAACAGCACTTTTATCAATTATGTTACTCCATCCAAACAATTTACAGCATTATTATTATTATACCCTGTGACCAAAACATTGATAATGATCATTTTTCACAATTTTACATATACGACATGAAAGATTGAGTATAAGCTTCACCAAGTGAACAAAAGATGTTGACAGAAGTTTTCACAAAAATGGCTATCAATGGCCGAAAGATGTGTGGCGATTTCCTACACTTCGACGACGTCTTTAACATCTTGGATTTTTCAGCCTATAATCTCGGAAGTTTTAGTTTAATATACAAATATTTTAAATCCTAACATCTAAAAAAATAGCAGACGTTTCGCGATAGTATTTGCATGTTTCGGGTTACTATCTTATACTTTAAACATCTACGTTTAAACGTCAATTTTTGTCCGTGATATCATATGCATATAATTATTTGTTTTATCCTCAGAAATCTTTGCAATCCTTTGAAACCCTGCGAATTCTTTTGAAGATTTGGTAAATCCTTAAAAATTGTTTTAAATCTTTTTAATTCTACGGGTATTGTAAACAATCTCCTCAAATCCCCTTAAAGCGATTGAGCTCCTTGAAAATCCCTTAAAACCCCCTTAAAAACTGTGAAAAATCCTTGAAATCTTCAAAATCCCGTAAAAATTCGCTGATATCTTTAAAATCCGTGGGAAATATTTTTAACTATATTAAACTCCATTAAAGTCTTTTAAAATAAAAATCATCCAACCCCCTTTAAATCCCTTAAATCCGATAAAATCCTAGTGAAAGCTTTTGAAAGCACATATGAAGTCCTTCAAAATTCAGTGACTTATTTTGAAATCTGAAAATCTTTCCGAGTCTCTTGAAATCCTTACAAAATCTTTTAAAGTCCATTTAAATTTTAAAATCCTTTATAGTGTTCGAAAATCATTTGAAATTCCGTAAAATAATTTGAAATCTTACGAAATTCCCTAAAGCCTGTGAGCATAATTTGAAATTTTTAGAATCCTCTAAAAATTCTTTGAAATCCCATGAAATCATCGAAACCCCTTTATATATCTTCAAATCCGTTAAGATCCCTTGAAATCTTTGCAAATACTTCTAAAGCCCCTGAAATCGTTTGAAAGATTAATAATCTTTTTAAAATCTCCTGATATCCCCTTCAAAATTCGTGAAAATACTTAAGGATCACATGAAATCTTTTAAAATTCACTGACTTCTTTTTAAATCTCTTAAAATCCCTTAAAACCATGTAAACCCTGTAATAAGCATTTAAATCTTTAAAATCCCTGATAATCCATTTGACTTCTGTATCACATGAAATCCTTTGAAATTCCTCGAAATCACGTGACTTCTTTTTAAATCTTTTCAAATCTCTTGTCATCCTCTATAAATCGTAGACACCGCTTAAAATCTCTAAAAATCGCTTCAAATCCTTAAAATTGCGTGGAATATTTCGAAATCTTATGAGATCTTTGAAATACCTTCAAAAGCCATCGAAATCTTTAAAATTTTTGGCAATCGTTCCGAATTTATTGAAATCCCTTTCAATATATCAAAATCCATTAAAGTTCCTTAAACCCCCTTCTAATCACTGTCACTGATTGAAATTAGTAAAAATTTTAACTGTTTCAAATTTATAGAGTTTAGAATTCTGTGAAATCTTTTCAAATCTTAAAAAGTACTCTGAAATCCGTGGATATAACTTAGAACATTTTGAAATTTCTTGAAATCTTTTGAAATCCCCCGAAATCATCGACAACCCTTTTCGCGTCTTAAACTATACTAGTTAAAATCCCTTTAAATCTTTTGAAATCTTTTGAAATCGTCTGAATGTTTACGGAATCTCTTTAAATCATTTCAAATCTTTGAAATCCGATTAAAATCCCAAGGTATTAATCAAAATTCGTAAAAACACTTCGGTATCACATGAAATCCTTTAAAATCCCGTGGCTGAGTAAAACATAAGAAACCTTCAATACGATGTAGCGAGTAATCATAAAATTACAACGAACTCTCTTAACGTGGACTAGTGAAATTGTCACTGGTTGCATGAGTATTTTGAATTATCACTGGTGAACCAGTTATTTTCTGACATTCGCTGGGTGAAACAGTAAGTGACTCAAATCAAACAGCGTTACTGAATATACCAGTGAAATCAAATGATAAAATCAACCAGTGACATAGCGCTTCACGCGGTAAGACATGCACTTTCAGTCGTCTGATACGCGCGTAGTGGGGAGGCCCCTGGCCACTTGGGTTTTACTTTGTGAGAAGCGTGCGACTGACTACTGGTACTGAATAACCAGTGAGCCTTACCGATTAAACCACTCACAGAATTACACTGAATGAACCAGTGAAATCTCACTGTTTGTTAGTGACGCACTTGTGGTTGTTTAAAACAGTGAGATTTCACTAGTTCACTTTAAGAGAGAATCCTTACAATGTGGACAATTTCATAAATCATGATTACGTAATGAACGGACGTTCTCCAGGCTCGAATATTTCAGAAAGTGATTGCATTACATTATATCCGGAAGTTTGGATATAGTAGAGTTCAAAAAATCGGGCATTCCATTCTAAATGCTTGTTTGTTCTAAATGAGGGGGGAGACATTCGGTCACTATACCGATTACGAAATGTGTTCCGAGTCAATGAACAAGAATACTGAGTCACTATGTTGTAGCACTTGAAATACCCATTGTTGCATCAGGAAGTTTATAAGAGTCTGCCGGAAATACGGTGCACGCACTGAAGAAAATAATTCTAGCTATAGAGTGCATGAAGAAAGAAGACACCCTGCTGGAAATGGCGAAATTCGAGACGTATTATTATCGAGAGTTGCTTCTTTAATATGTGCATATACGCGGCATCAAGGGAATGCTCTTTACTAACATTAATAGGATACTTTAAACTGATCGCTGATACAAATAGCGTTTCGAGTGTCGTATTTTATCAAGGATTTTCTCTCTGTATGTCCATATTCACAATATTGAATCGTTATTTCCTTACGATTCGAACAGAAAAATATTAGGTAAATATTACAATTATTTTTGAATTAAACAGGAAGCGAATAAAAATGATCCTAAGCTGCAAAAAAAGGCAGGTGTACAGTTAAGTGAGCTCAATTTGTGCTCCATCGAACCATAAATATGTTCAGATAACTATAAAAAGACTGGAGCGAATATATAATCGAATAGATAATTATTGTAAGCATGCATTTTTTTAAATTCCAAGAGTCGAAGGTCTTGAAAATAAAAATGGCCTTCATTATATGAATATTTCAAGTATTTTAATTTGGTTATTAAATTTTCAAGATTAATGGCGCATATCTATGATAATCATGAAATAATATTTATTTATAAATGAATGGGTAATATTGTTTTCAACTTTTTTCCTTATTCCATGAGAGGTATTTGTTTCTCATTTGCCTTCATAGTTTTTTCACCTTTATCATTTTTCCAATTAGATACAAACTATATTAATAGAACACAATAAGGAAATCAAACAATGTTGTTAAAAAGTACTCCCTTTTTGTTGAAAATGCAACCGTTTTATTTTAAATTCGTCTTCTTGGTTTAACAATTCATATCTTTTCGTAGAAATTTAATCTCTTTTAGTTAAATATGAAAATGTGGTTAAAAATAAATCTGTTTCGGTTGAAAATTAAATTTTTTATGAAAATTTACATTTTTGGTTTAAGAATTCAACTAATTTGTAGAAAACTCACAGTTTCTGCTCGAAAATTCAACAGTTTGGGAGAAATTTCAATTACTTGTTAGATAGTTGACGTTTGCTGAAAATTAATGTTTTAAATGTGTAAAATTGGCCTATTGTGTTGAAAATTCAAAGCAATTGGTAGAACTTATAGATTGTATTTTTTTGCTTGAAAATTCAACATTTTTGTTAAAAATTCAAATATTTGATTAAAAATGTATGTATTTTTGTTCAGAATTCGTCTTTTTTAGCAGAAAATTAATTTTCTTTGTTAAAGATTTAATATTGTAGGTGGACATTCATCTCTGGCTGAAAATTGAACTACTTTGTTGATAATTGTTTCTAAAAAAATAATTTTTTTAACTCGTAATTTAACTATTTGATTTAAAATTCAGCTAACTGTTAGAAAATTCAGTCGCTTTTTGTTGTAAATTAATGTTTTTAAATGAACATTGAAATATTCCATTCTTTGTTCAAATTATAACTATTCCTATTTTGGTTAAAATTGATCTTTAATAGAAAATTAATCTTCTTCTTTCAACTATTTTTAATTATTGTATTTAATATTTTTAATTATTTCATTGGTTAAAAATGCTTACAGTTTGTTAAGAATTATTTTTTTTTTGTTGGAGGAGTCATATTTTCGGTTGAAAATTCAACTATTTGTAGAAAGATCTTATTTTTTGTTTGAAAAATCAACATTTTAGATGAAATTTTCTTTTCTTCAATGATAGACAAATTTTCTTAGTAGAAAATTCAACTACTGGGTTGAAAGTTGAACTACATTGTTATAAGAGAACAGTAAAATTTACCAATCCCCCCTCCCTAATCGTCGTATATTATTTTTCAATGACTCATAAATAAATTCATGAAAAAATATAAAAAGGGGACTTTGTGGTTCAAAAATTAAAAAAAAAACTTTACCTAACTTAGGCACGGTCCCTAATAGGCCCAATATAATAGAGAGAGAACTATCAAGTAGTATAAAGAAACCCGCATGTCTACTTTGACAATCCAGTCTAGAGTCCATGATATACAAACACCCGTTGTACAAAGTTAGAAGTGAAAACTACCGTGAAATTGAATAATTACTTTGTAATCTACGAGGAATATATAACTACCGTGGAGCAAACCGGCTTAATAAGTAGTGTCATCAACTGGAAGTGAAGCCATAGTAAAGAGACGCACAGTCTAGATACAATGACCCTGAAGCAGCCCTTCTAAGAGTTCGAAATAACCGGGGGTGACTTTCTCAGCCTGAATCTAAATAGAAACTGATGGGAAAGACTTTTGCGATCTGAACAAAGAACGAATACGAATTCTAATTTCTATTTTTGAACTCTGAAGAGACATGCGAATAAGAAGCACATGAAAGGAGAAAAAGGATCAAAGAAAACGAGACGTTAAAACGAGTCGCAGATGCCTCGAGCTGAAAATCCAAACGATTCAGAAAGGAAAGAATCTGCGAAAAACAAATAAACAATCAGATCTTCAAATTTCAGAAGCTTGGCTTATTTTTATGCCAAAAAATGAATTCCAAATTACCAGATATCTCTAGAAAAATAATATTCTTTAATTTATGAAAATTACTTTATAAATGGACAATTTATAAATTTACGAAATTTAAATTAGATTTTTCTTTCCTCTTTTTTATTTTTTTCCGAAAATTTTATCATTATTTTATTTATCATTAAATTTCTTAAACAAATTTAAACAAATTTGAAAAATTCCCTAAAATATCCAGAACTTCCAGGTAGCTACAAAATACGATTGCAAAATAATTTTTTTTTACTCTCTCACCCCTCTATTTTCTTCATTTGCAAACAAATGATTGTGTATTTTTTTTAAATTAAACAAAAAATTTTCAACCCGTGGCCCAGGCCTTCAAACTCTAAAAAAAGCCTTAATTTAATACAGAATACAAGCCTAAAAAGTGAGAAAAAAACACTCTCTATGGGTGGTTAAAAATGTACAATGTACCAACATACATTATTAATTTCCGGCCTTAATAATTACAAATAAATTATTAAAATTTTAAAAACTACCCTTAGATATATTTATCTTTTTTCAGAGTTCTTCACATAATTTTTTCATAAGAAAAGTCCTAAGATGACTTCAGAAATATTGTTTAAATATATTTCAGAGTTTAAAAAATAATTCACGACAATTTGAGTTCCAGTTTTTGGCATTTAAATCACTCTTACTTTTAAAAAATGGTAAATTTCCGCATTTTTGAGTAAATCTGCATCACAACTTTAAATTAGAAAACATTTTATTTAAAAGGATCACCTATGAAAATTAGAAACAATTGTTGTGCAAAAGTAAAATCAGAAAAACTTTGATTAAAATGTTGTTCTTTTACTTCCAAGATGTCTTGTAGATTAATTTTTAAAATTCATTTTTAAGTGTCTTGCTATCCTTTATAGAGGTATTTTTTTGCCTATTGAGGATAGTACTCTAGTTTGAATTAGGAACAAAAATAAAACTTAATTTGTTTTAAATGATTTTAAAAACTCTGACATATTTAAACAATGTTTCTAAAGTAATTCTAGGACTTATTTGTAAGAAATTATGTAGAGAACTGTAAAGGAAGTAAAATGCCGTTCCAAGGGGGCATATTTGATTTAAAATCGTATAAACTATATTCTTCAATCCTGATAATTTTTACTGCATTTGATTCTGAAAATTTTAAATATTAATTTTATTGTGCCCAGTAAAAACTTTTCATACAAATTATATATCTACTCTACACCTTAAATTAAGGCGATTTTTTCCTTTAAAAAAATCATCTAATATTTAAAAGAGCTGTGCAGAAAATATACGACATAAAAGATTTATGAGTCTTTTAAAGGTAAACACGAGTAAACTCGTTTTGCGGATGTCAAGCCATGCTTAACTCTCAATATTTACTTTACGCATGATCGAGACAAGAAAAATAATCTCCACGGTTATTTTTTATTGAGAATAATACAGTCATGCATATTTCTTCTTCCGTACGAAACGAGCATTCTGGCTACGAATATACTTCAAAACTGCACTTATACTTGGGACAATCAGACAAGACTTTTTGCACGTACATGAGAGCAACAAGTTTTGTGGTCGTATAGACTATAGGACATGGACAATGCACAAGATCTCCCACAGAAGGGTATCGACACATACACGCAAAGATGTATAAAGAAACGCTTTTAATAAAAAGCAAGACCATTCCTGGGCGTCGCGAGCCTCAGTAAACGAAATTTCTTGTCGTTCAAGAGTAATTATTATCATTTATGCTCCACGACAAGGCTGAAACAATTTTTCCCCCCGAATCTCAACGTTAACGAAATTCATTGCCTGAATTGACCTCAATGATCTCGTCCTATTTGTTTTAATTGAGAGAACAAGCAACAGCATTTTATTACAGAAATAATGATATTTTCGATGACCAATGAATCTGTCTTAGATTAATTTATCGCGATTTAATTTGATCTACTTGACTTAAGAAATCGGCCAAAAGCCTCGTTGATTTCACTTTGACTTTTTATAAATCCAAGTTAATTTTTATCGCGAAATCTTTCACCCTCTGTTTTTAATTTAAAAATTAAGAATAAATCAATCAAAAGGGGTCGAGAAGTGCCTAATTAAAATTTAGATTTGTCTACTATTGAAACGCATAAATTGTTTTGAATGTGATAAATGGATAACTGGGTGATTAATCACGCTCCTTATTTGTAGTGAGTTTTCGTGCCTGACTGAAATCAATCAAGGAAATTTATACCTATAATGAAGAATGTATACCTGGAACGACTTTTGAAACATAAAACTGCTCACAAATAATGTGAAATTTTTAATTAGAAATTAAACTACTCTAATATCCTTTTTAAAATTCAACAATTCCCTGAATTTTCGAGAATAACATCACAACCGAAACAGGAAATATGCTCCACTTCAATTTTCTTGCATTTCATCATTCAGTAAGCCTTAGTCTTATCCGTGCACAATCGCCTGCGCTTTCATTGCGACTTTGAATCATTTTATTTCCCGCCATAAAGCCAAGATTGTCAGAGCACATCAAACCTGTTTATTAATAAATTAAGCATTTGTAATAGCGTTGTCGCACCGATTAAGAATAAATTCTACGCGTCTGCTCGTGATCTATACAAGTTTTGCACAACGTCTCATTTATTATTGGAATTGTTATAATAAGCTTTAGAAAGTACGCCACTTATAACGTATACGTACATAGGCCTCCATTCATTTGTGTACAACCGATACAACAACCTGTCTGTCGGGCCGGGAAATATCTACTACTACCTATATTACGTACAAAGCTTGAAAAAAAAAGTTATTTGATTCGACCTTTTCGTATCCTCGCGGTAATCTTGGCGTAATTACTCAAGTATGCACTCTCTGTAAGGAGAGATTTCACAATCACCGCTGTGACAATACAATGCACGGTTCTTGACATTAATTTCCTTGCAAGGCTCCAGCCCTGCGTTTTTCGAATTTTTTTCTTCCTCCTTTTTTTCTTTCACCAAACCGCATTTTGAAACAAGGTCTTCTGCATTTTTGAAATTACAATTCGCGGTTGGATTAATTTTATAATAAGTACTTTTAAAAAATGTGGATCAGTACATCAAAATCACTATAAATTGTTCTCAATTTTACTACTGTACATATTACATAGTAAAGCAAAGTAAATTACTTCCAAGTAAGTTGCAAATCGATCGTTTAACTGCGATCGTTAACGGTACAAATTGTGAAAGTCGACGTCAGTTTCTATTCTATAACTTGAAATTTTGCAGTGATCTTCTTTGCAACTTGGGAGCGCATGCACATTATCATTCCTAAGCTTCTTTTACTTTCCAATGTCTGCTCGAAAATTGCAACGTTTTTCAGTCTCATTATATAGTTCTCGCATAGTATATGAAAGGAGATTCTATTACTGAAGAGTATATTTACGATAAGGAATTGGAGGGAACACCTAGACTATTCAAACTGTATTTAAGCAGAAAATAAACTAATTGTGATAAAAAAAAACTTCCTAATGACCATTCTAAATTAAGGCCTTGAACTACTTCGATAAATGAAAGAATTTATCTGTATTTTTAAGTATAATTTTAAATTTTAAATTAAAACGTGCATTTAATGGTTATCTTCAACTGAATAAATGTATAAGGATTCGCTTGCTAAAGTCGGGCAATTTAAGCACAATGCACATTAAAAAAAAGTAATTTGGTCTGAATTGAAGTCTTGGAGACGGCCTTGAGAGCTGGAAGCTTCTTTCCGACATTTGTGCTCGCAGATAATGGGTTCCTTTTCCGAGACAGATGATGAAATAAACGTAAATAAGAGATAACAAGTGATACGTTATAGGAGTATGGCTTGCGAATTTCGACTTAATGACATCCGGACTCCCACGTGCTACATCTGCTTCCCCACCTTTCATTATACGCATGCCAGTCTCTCATCTAATACACTCCATTTGTTGAATATTAAATTTCTCTAATTTTCACAAACACAACATGAGTTACAGAATGATGTATAATTTTCAAAATCTAAGGTAAACACATAAGAGTTTCAAACAATTTAACGTGTTTTTCACACTTTGTGTTCCTTATTGCTTTAATATCCTTTTAAGATAGGTCTCGAGTTCACTGCATTATAATAAATTCAAGAATCATTATCGAACTGACGTCAGAAGGAGTAGAAAGTTGTCAAGAAAAATCGACATTCCTGTGAGTGCTTGACAATTTACATTATGTGCATACGATACAATAAACCGTTTCTGCGCGCAGCCTACGTGGGCGTCCCTAAACAAGCCACATTTCATTCATCCTTATAATTTACCTGAAGATGGTATATGTGTAACTATAAAAAACGTAAGGTTTTCGCGAAAAATTTTCTATAAATATTGAGTTTGACGTAGCAAGCAGGAAATTTCAATGCATTGACAAAAGGTGCCCAAAATTTTTCATTAGCATAATTTTATCCAAACATTCTCAATAATTATTCTATGTATCTTCTTCAGCACTTGACGTGTAAAAATCATTTACCTTTATGAGAGAATGAATAAAACATTTCACGTGCCCATTTCTCTAGTGCTTTCAAGATCAAAGGCTGCTTTTTAGGTATTACTAATCATACAAATCTTCTTAGGTGCTCTTGTCTTGAAAAATTATCATAAAGAGCAGTAGAGTGGATTGGGACATGATAGATTATAAAGTACACATTTTTTCAGAAATATAGTTTTCTGTACATGCATGTGTTTGGAATTTTCCAGGCATTTTCGAGTCAAATAATGCAAGTCCGCTTGCGATGTGCAATAAGCGTAAGTAAGTAATCACGAAAGATGTAACGAACTCTTCCGAATAAACAATTAAACATCGTCACAAACAACATAGTAAAGAATGTGAATTTTTATCTTTAAAATCAGAAAATATCTACGTACGATACGAATACCTCAGGTATGAGTCACGCACGGCATTCATATCTTAAGACATTTCTAATTAAGGAATTATGATAGTCTGGAGAAAATCAATTAGTACACAGAAAAAACCTATATAGGCTTACATTTGCTACTTTTTTTACTAAAAACTGCTGTTAAAAATGACCCCATCTCATTCTTCTAAAAAATATATAAAACAAATAAAAATTTTAATATAGTCTCGAAAATATTATAGTATAATGTATAATCTACTTATTATGCATCCTTGATACTATATCTAGAGGAACGACATTCATTATAACGGTATCCATGATTACGAATTATCTACCAAACCAGTTTGGAGCGCTACAACCAGTAAACTGAATTAAATCCAAGTCAGTAGAGTAAATTACCAACCGACACCGTCATCTTCGTAATAAAAATGATAAAGACATGTCCCATAAAGCATACTGTAATATTGTTATTTTGCATATATAAAGAGTTTGCAGATTCCTTAGACACTATTTTACGATCTTGGCAATCTTTAATTATATATTCCATCGTACTTTTTCATGTTTCAATTACCGCGTGTACCATAAATATCTTTTAATTCAAATACATATATACTATAGATCCTATCCACTGTAAACAAATCGTAGCAGTCATCTTGCCTGCTGTCAGCATAAAACTTGCAAATTTCACGATTATCGGTTGAAAATAAAGTTGAACTTGGAAGGAAAAAGTGCACTGAAGACAATGATAATTCAAGATCCAAATTACTAAAAGTCAAGATATTCTTCAAATGAATAGTTTAAGCAATTATGACCTTTAATGTACCGTTCAAATATCCCCAAGATTGAAATAAGACTCGTGCGAGCAACTATTCTAGGAAACCCAATGGATTTTTAACGAGGTTTCTCATATTTTAAAAACAAATTCCAGATATATTTTTGATTAAAATTTGAATAATTTGTATCGGGAGCACTACCACACTCATGACTTTATATAATGTCAATTGTTTGCAACATTTTTATCCAACTTCGGATAAAAAATACCCCTGGGATTAACTGTGTTATTGATATATGCAAGGAAAGATCAATAACCCGTTACTCTGAAAATTCTTTCATGCTTTCAAAACATTACCCAACAACGAGTCCAACCAAGATTGAATACCTGATGCACAGATTTCAACGCATTTCTCATTGCGAATATATCGCAACCCGATTTTTGTAATCGCAAGGACAATAATGAAATGAAGGCGTATTGCCAAGATTATTTCCCCAAGGCGTGACATTTCCCCATACCGAAAAACTAATTTCCGGCTTCGTCATCTTCTTTGCATTCCTCAATCTGCAATTTAACCGTAATCTCGGATCCAAAAGAAAGTTGGGAGCATAAACGCATATGGGAGTACAATTTTTATGACACGTGTATAACACGAAATAGTATGCAAAATGGTGTATGACGCGTGTGACTTTTGCATACGATGAGAGCACATGCGTTCTGTCCTCGTCGAGCAACTATTGGTAACCGTAACCCAACTCGCTACCAGGACTCGCCAAGGATGTTGGTCTGATGCTCTCAAAGAGGTAAGAGAAGTTGAGATGGGGGAAGAGAAGGAAGGGATTTATCCCAGAGCTCAAGAGTGGTCCAGCAACTCTACACAAAACACAAGAGGCGCACATGGGAACACACATTGCCATCTTCTCATGTGTGGATCTTGATTCTTGACAAACACAGTCAACCACGGCGTACTACCCAGTACTATACCTAAACACCGTTCTTCGAGAGACGCGCATTAAAAAGTCCATTGAGAGATGGGATTTCTTGATATTACGACACGTTTCGTATTAGGCGTGAATATCGTTTCACGTTTGTCCTCTCCTTCCTTTTTAAGCCTAAGACTCGACTATTTATATATTATAAAGTGGACCAAAATAAGTAACTGTTTAGATTTCCACGGACGACGGCAAATACCGGCTGAAAAAATATACCTTTTTTTTGTGTTTGTTTTCGGTAGTCATTTTTCAGCTCTCGAAAAAGCATTTGTTCCTCTTATGGAGTTTAACACGTAAAAATACAACTTCTTTTTCAAGTTCAATTTTTCATTAAAAATTGGGAACCAAATTGTTCCATCTGGGACTTTTTTGTATAGATTTCAAGATGGATTTGGTCGACTTTTCATGTATATTATGTAAAGATTTTACACCAAGGAGAATGCTGCCAAACTTGAAATATTTTCAGACTTATCGCTTTGGTTAAGTTTGTATCAAGTGAAATTTTTACAGAGTAGGTATTTTGGAAACTTTAAATCTATCAGAATAAATTTTGAAAAGGACACCTCAAATGGTCCAAGATTTACAATAAAAAAAAGGTGTTTAAAAAGTGGGGAAAAAAATGATAATTTCACCATAGGCAAAAAAAAATACCTGCAGGTTCACAGGTAATGATTTTATGGCGGGTGCAATAGACCGCCGAGTCGAATTCAGTCGGAGTAAAAGTTGCTAACAATAAGACCTCCGGTGGCCTCGCAGCTTAATTTTGAGGATGGGTTCACAGTTTTGTCACTTTAACAAGAATCTTTCAAACATTTTCGAGGTCTAAACTCTAAAATATGACTTCACAAAAAAAGAAACGACAAAAAATAGATACATTTTTTTGGCTAAGCCATACATATTTGCCACCGCCCGTGAAAATCCAAACAGTCACTTATTTTACACCAATCTAATTATTATTTTATGCTTTAGCGAATTAGAGATAACATGGTTGAATGTTACCTTAACTACATTTTCAGTAACTTTTTTGGCAAATGTTAAAAAATGTATTTAAAAGTTTCGAAATTTTACATGCTCAATCATATTTGAGATTCATTTAAAATGAGTTTTGTTTAGAAAGAGCTATTAATAATTTGAAAGTTGATTTCAAAAGCTTAATTGGTTAATTAATTTTAATAGATTCGTCCGTGAATATTTAAAGCCATAAGGCTAGATGCTGTGGAATTCTATATAGAAATTGGCAACAGAAAAATTGTGAGTTATCGCTAATATTAGATAATTTAATCATCATCAAGTGGCTCTTGAAATCTAATGATAAGATTCATGAAGAATTTCATTATATATATTTTTTTGTTGTTGCAAATACCAGAAACGTTTCCTCATCGCAAATAAATAAGTATTTGTATAAGGAAGCCAAGCAACGTGGGCGGAAAATCCTTTTTGGTTTCGGAAGTCAGTAGGGTTTCTATCGTGGCAGCAGCATGATCGGTAACGGTTAGTCACACATGAGTGATTAATGAGATTCCGAAAGACGTTTCTGTTTGAATTTAGATGAGCTTCTGTTGGCTTTAATGCCCCATCAATAACTGGATCCATTTTCACACATTCCTTTCCATTGAATTCCCTAGATTCCTTTAGATTAGAAATTTTTACCATAAAAGGAAACCCACTTGAGTTGTTTTCTTAAATTGGTTAAATTATAGAATAGCTGGTACCCCCCTTTATTTCCTAGAATGTTTTTTTTCCCAAAATCAAACTATTTGAACATGAAATTGAAGTTAATTTGAAGCGATTTGTTAAAAAAAAGCATTACAATTATTGTTCATTGCATTATTATAACGAGTCAAATATGGGTTTACCAAAAATTTGAATTTGCCGTATTTAACTTACCGTTGAAGTCTTTTTACAATTCCCGGTAAGGTAAAAAGTTATAATTAAGTGTTATTTGAACTTTTATTTACATATCTTGACAAATTTTGCTGTTTGTTTTGTCCATATAAACTATTTTACTTACAAAAAAAAGAAAGAGTTGCTAAAGTTGTTAAAGAAAGAGTCGTTTCAAATTCTAAAGCACCTCGACTCCTTTTCCAACTTTTAAAAAATTACAAATGAAATTTTTATAATTGGTTATGCTGATGAAAATAATTCACAAAATATGTTCCATTTTATTTAAAAAGATAAAATTTTTTTGTATATACATTCTTTTTCTCAAGAAGAATGTCTAAAAACACTTTAATGGTAAGTTGAATATGAGAAATTCAAATTTTTGGTAGACCCATATTTGACACGTTATAATAATGCAATTAAAAATAATTGTAATGCTTTCTTTTAACAAATCGCTTCAAATTTACTTCAATTTCATGTTCCAATACTTTGATTTTGGAAAAAAAAACAATTTTCCATGAAATAAAGAGTGATGATACCAACAACTCTATAATCTAACCCTTAAATTTTAAGGACATATTGTAGTTTGAAGTTATAAACAAAATGAAAATGGATTTATTCTCTTTCGATTCAGCAAAGTCATATTTCACTAATTAGTCATGTTCTAAAAATACAAATTTACCCTTTTTTGTTTGCATATGGAATCAGAAGATCATTTTATACAAGATTGTTTAAATACACATCAAAACTGAGATCATTTTCTTTTGCCAACTTATTTTGATAACCGAATTGATAATTTTCTAAACAAAAAGACACGATCATTGTCTCAATTTTTCTCAAAAATGGATTAATCAAGGTTTGTTCACCCACTTCTCAGATAAGCATCGGATAAAGTATCTAGAAAATTTCACATAATCACTACTACTAAGAATTCTCCTTTATCTTATTGTTGAAGACTTTTTGATTACAAAATTCTCACAGGTTCCTGAAACTTTCCACAAGATTTTTTATCTACAAACAATTACTAAAAGTGAATGAATAGGAGGAACATTCTTTAGAATTCTCTAGACAGTGGAAGGGTCTTTTTCCTGTGAAAAACCCTCCTTAGTGTTTTTTTTTTCAAAATATTACTAAATTTTATTTCTGATGGGGTATTGGGGTCTCTACTCTCCACCAAAAGTTAATTCAAAAGCT
Source organism: Belonocnema kinseyi (assembly GCF_010883055.1). Taxonomy (NCBI): domain Eukaryota; kingdom Metazoa; phylum Arthropoda; class Insecta; order Hymenoptera; family Cynipidae; genus Belonocnema; species Belonocnema kinseyi. The sequence continues at coordinate 123,333,509 of NC_046659.1, read as the reverse complement.
GAAAATCCTGTTGTTTAGTTTTTTCATGGTACTGATGACGAAATTTAGAAATTTTTGATGTTTTAATTATTTAATCATCTAGGTTTAATCCTTATTTAAACTGTTTTATTATTTCTGATAGAAAGTTTAGTAGACAATCCTGCTCACAGTACAGTTTACTTTAAACTTTAAAGCATTTTCTAACAAATTAATAAAAATTACCCGAGACTGATCTCGCATGTCAAAATGTTTGATTTATGAACGTTTTCTCGAAAGCAATTTAACACAGAAGCCGAGCACTGGATTTTAAATGTTTATAAACTGCTACCGGTATTTCTTTGTATTGATGACAAAATTCGATGTAGTCGAGTTAATCTCGTTGAGCAACGAGAACTTGATATTTTGATACTTTAAAAGGAATTTCAGTCGATCAGTACTACACAATACTAATTCTGGTGTATTAGAATTGGAGAAGGACTTTATCCGATAGTCTATATAATTGATAAATATTGACAGCAAGTTCAATTAATGTTCGAATCAAGTCTGCAAAAAATGGAGCGATATAAAAATATTATTTTGCTCCATTTTCGCATTCCCATAACGTTCGAAAGCGAAGCAAGAGAACCGGTCCCGTAAACGGTCAACTCGAGATTCATTTTGGGTCTTTGCGGGACCAATAAGCGTACGGTTGTCACTCATTTCTGCCTTTTTTTCTTAACAATTAAACAAAAACAACAATCTTATGTGCAGCAAAATACAACATATATGCGAAGACGTTAATCAAAATGTAATCTGACTTATTCCGTAAGCTTACAACAGTGATTTTTCCAAATGATTTCATCCTACAATCAAATCAAAAAACAAAACTGCAGCTTCACTTCCACTCGTTGAAATTACTGACCTCAAAACAAAAACCACGTGTTTCTACACACACAAGATATCAAATCATCTCAGCTTGATAAATTTAAACAAAAACTTTAGGGATGAAAACAGACAAATCCCGCTCCAGATCCAAAGGTCGAGCAAACGAGCGTCTACAACAAATTGACAACAATTGGCAAGGAAGGGTCTTTTTTGAGCAAGTGATACTATAAACAAACTTTGAACTTGCTGTAAACTTATAAAAATTACAGGGAGCATCAATATTTGCGGGTATTCTAGGTTGGAAGCAAATTCAAATACACACCTGTCTTTCGAGTGGGCGAATCTTGTCGAAAAAGAGGGCAAGCTGGCAGAAGAATCCTAAACTGAAACCGGTAGGCACTTTTTGTAGCACACACTCAACAACACAAAATACGTTTTTCTTGGCGGTCTCAATTTCACTCGCGCACGGAAAATTCACATTAGCGCGTGCGTACGCTTTACGCTAAACTAAAATCTCGGTAAACTTTGCCGGTCGAGTCTTCATCTTCGTTCCATTCGACCCAACCCTCCCCTTCACCAGTCCTCCCTCCCACTTTTAGAAGCACTCGTGTGCTACCAACAACCTGGAGTCCTTCCTTGGAAATCCTCCTTTAGACGACATAGAGTGTTTCCGCGTACTTTGATTTCCACAAATTAATCAAAATCCTTCCCGATCCTTTCCCAGCGAGAGCACCGTAATCACTGAAAACCGCTTCTTTCCTCGTATTTAAATTTCAAATCCACCAATCGGGTGAGCTCTGGTCGGTGACGAACAAGTTGAAATTTCAACTGCGCCAAACTTTTGAATCGTGTATAAAACTGATGAGATCGGTTTTATTCAATGAGCAATTAGATATTGCTTATGTTTACTTGAGTATTTATTATCTTTCAAATGTTTTTTGCCGAAATTAGTCCAAACTCAGAGAAAATTAAGCATCTTTTGCCTCGTCTTTGCCAAAAACAGCAGTGCTGCCAGTTAAATATTTGTAGGTTATGTGCTTGTGAGCCGAAACCGCCGAAACGACCGAAAACAACGAAACTTAGCACTAAGTATGCAGTTAAGTGGGGGAAATCCAAGATGTCTGCATGCTGAGGGGTAAAAAATAATATTACTACAATAATAGATCAACTTTCATACAAGAAGAAGAATTTCCTGTCAAAAGCGACGAATTTTGAACCACTTCATTCAAATTTCAACTGAAAAGAAAAAATTTTCGAGTATCAAAAAAATAAATTTTTACCAAAATTGTTAAATTTTCTTCTATAAAAATGAGTTTTCAACCAAACAAAGGGAAAACGTTAAACTAAATTGAGAAGTCTTCAAATATTAAAAAATGCAACTAAATGTTTGAATTTTGAACCTAAAAAATTAATTTTCTATTAAAAAGGCAACTTTTCATCTAAAAAAGATCAATTTCTAACAAAAAAGTTGGAATAGTTCAGTTTTCAGTATAAAAATCATTTTAACTAAAAAAAAAAAATTTTACCAAAGAGATGAATTTTCAAACAAATGATTATCTACCCAAAAAAAGAATTTTCAACTAAAAAATTATTTTTCAAACACAAAACAGGATGTTAACCAAATTAGTTCTGTTTTCAAGTAAAATGATAAATTCTGGACAAAATATGGAATAATTAAAAATTGTGTTTAAAAAAATATTTAAAAAAATAAACTTTTTCTATAAAATCGGTAAATCTTCAATCATTTCTAAACTAGAAGAAGAATATTTTACCAAAAAAGACGAATTCTCCACCACATAGTTGAATTTTCGAATCAAAATTATATATTTTAAACCAAAAATGGAACATTTTCATTTTCAGTAAAAACATAATTTTCTACCAAATAAAGGAGCTTTAGTAAAATAGTTAAATTCTTATTGGAAGAAATTAATTTTTAACTGAAAACATGAATTACAAAAATGTAATACTTTAATAATGAGTTGAAAAAAATTCCAATCTTTCGTAAACAAGAAGAATGATATTCTAAAAAAAATACGAATTTTCAACAAAATACATCAAGCTTCAACCATACAACTGTATTTCGAAATAATAAAGATAAATTGTTAACTAAAAATGGAATGCTTAAATTTTAATTTAGTTAGTTTTCAACAACAAAAATCTTGTTTTCACAAAAATTAGACGTATTTTAAAAAAAAATAATTTTAAAAGAAGAAGAATTTTCTACTAAAAAGAAAAATGTTTAGTTTACAAAAATTATTTTCAACCCACAACAAAAATTCATTAAAATAGTTACCTTTTCAATCAAAGAATTAAATTTTCAAACAAGAACAATTTTATTCTAATAAAAAGATGAATTTTCATTTAATCAATTTTTAACAACAACAAAAAACCAGATTTCCCCAATACAGATGAACTATCAACAAATATAAAATTAATTTTCAAACAAGAGTAATAATTTTCCACTATAATTTTCAACCAAAAAGAATAATTAACTACTAAAAAAATTTTTTTCAATCAGAAGAAAAACTATATTTTAAGAAAATAGTTTCTTCTCAGCCAAATGGATTTTTAACCAAATGGTTGATTCTTCAACATAAAAGACCAATTTTTATTTCATTAATTTTCATGAGAAAAAAATTATTTTTCGAACAAGAAAAATACTTTTCTACCAAAAGATGAATTTGTAACTAAAAAAATTAAATTCCTTTAATGACTATTATGGTATATACTTAAGTTATCAGTTTTAAAAATTAATTTTTAGCCAAAAATAGTCAAGTTTTCAAATAGAGATGAATCCTAGCGGCTGGCAAACATTGCTTGCCCCTTGACGTGCAGACATCTTGCGAGCTGACGTCATAACTTGAAAAACCAAATATCCTCCACCAGGCGACGCTCTCTTGGCGGGAAAAATATGAAAAATACAACAAATTTTTTTCTGAAGAGAATACATGTAAGAAAAAAATATACAAAAATACTTTCATGTTTTCAAATTTCAAAATCTTAAAATATCGATAAACTAGATAGATGAAATTGAATTTTAATTGATTCCTAATGTTTTTAACATTCGATTTTTGGCGCCACCTATATGTAGTTTATGGTTGTGTCCAGATGAAAACGCGCCTATTCGTTCCAAAATTGGTGTGATTGGACCGGGATTGGAGGGGGGGGGGGGGGGGGGGGGGGGGGGGGGGGGGGGGGGGGGGGTGTACTGATGGTACTGACAGAACCAGAGTTGTGGATGCAGACACAAAAAATTAATGAGATTTGATAAGGATAAGATTTGTGACAATCAAACATTCGGCAAGCGTGAAAGTGTTCTTGATAAAGAATTGTTGGAAACTTGAAGAGCCCTTTATCAAAAACAGAAAATGGTCGATTATAGCAAGTGGAAAGATATAGAGGTAAGAAATCCAGATATTCAAAATCCTCAAGTGTCACGAATCTTCTAGAAGAGTGGGTGCCTTTTGGAATGATTTTGATAATAAGTACGTGCAAAAAGAACTCAATAGTGTTTCCATTTGTTTTTAATGTTTTCTCAGTTTAAGTTACCATTATTTTTTTGAGAAAGGGAATTTCTTACTTACAAGTCTTGAGTCAGTTTACATCGAATAAGGATTATTTGTGAATTATTTGCAGCGAATTTAAATGTGAAATGTCTATAAAATTAATCGGATAATCATTTTTATAGGTTATCATGTTGACCGACAGTGAGGTATATTTGACTTTTGTCTCTGTCCCGAGTTTCTCGAAATTTATTTGATTTTTTTTTAATAGAAAAAAAATGGATTCTGATATCCCATAGTTTTCTTGAAATTGGTTGCCAAATAAAAAATGTTCTTATAATTTCGTATTTAAATAATTATTTTATTTGAAAATTGAACTGTTCCATTCTTAGAAAATTAATTTTCTGTATTAAAAATATCATCTTTTAGGCTGAACTCTGCTATTTAAAATTAATTTTTATTAAGATAAATTATTTTTGTTGAAAACTCCTCTTTAGTTTATTATGTAACTATTTTGTTAAAAGTTCTTTTACTTTTGTTGAAAATTAATTTTTTTGACTAAAAATATAATTATTCGATTTTGTGTTGAAAATTGATAGTTTTTATGGAAAACAGATCTTCTCTAGGTAAAAATTTATTTATTCGGTTAAAAATATGTCTTGCTTTGTCGAAAATTGTTGTTCTTAGTTGAAAATTAACTTATTCCTTAAAAATTAAACTATTTTTTGAAAATTTAACCTCTTGATTTAAAATGAACATTCTTGTTGAAAAATTATTTTTGGGTCGTAAATTTAACCATTCTGTAGATAACCGAAGATAGATAATTAATTAACCCCCTTTTTAGTTGAAAATTCAACTAAAAAGTGGTACTAGTTTTTTTTAATTCGTATTTTTGTAAGATTCACCTTCTTTACTGAAAATTTAACTTTTCCATTAAAAAAATATTAATCTTCCGTGTTAAAAAAAAATCATCTTTTGATTATATATCGTCTTGGAAATTAATTCTTTTAAGATTCATTATTTTATTTGAAAATTCAAATCCTTGTTTGCAACTTGAACTGGTTTTTTAAAAATTAATATTTTTCTTAAATTCACCTCCTTGGTTAAAAATTTGACTATTTTATTTATTAAAAATTAAACTTCCGAGTTAAAAAATCATTTGTTGAAAATGTAACTTATTTGATTGAAAATTCGTTTTTTGTAGTTATTGAGAATTACTTTTTTTTTTAATCTTGTTTGAAACTTCATCCTTTTTGGTTATAAATGCAACTTTTTGGATTTCAATTAAGTTGGTTTGATTGTGGTTTCAGCAGTTTCGTAGAAAATTAAACAATTTGATTGAAAATCAATTTTTCTGTAAAAAAATTGACATTTTTGGTTTGAGTTTAACCGTCTTGTAGATATTTCCTTAAACTATTTTTTGGTTTAAATATTTAATATTAAATTATTGGATGAAAATTTTTCTTTTTTATTTGAAAATTCAACTTTTTCGGTAAAATGTACTATTATATTTTTAAAAAAATTGTAGAAAGTCTATTTCATTGGTTGAACATTCAATTTTGTTGTTCAAAGTTCGTTCTTTTGGCTCAAAATTAATTTATTTAAATTTAAATTTTTCATTTCAGGCTGAAAATTGGTCTTTTTTATTTAAAAATTTGTCTTTTGGAGGTTCTTGGTATGGAATTTCCTCTTTTTTGGTTTAAATGCAACATTTTGGTTGAAAATGAACTTTTTTTGTTGAAAATTCATATATTTGGGTTGAAAATTAATCTTATAAACTGAAAATTTAACTTTTATTTTTGGTTGAAAATTGATTTTTTCCGATTGAAAATTCAACTACATGAGTAAAGATTGAACTACTTTATTAAAAAATTGTATTTCTTCGGTTTTAAATTTATTTTTTAAATTTCAAATGTATCTTTCTATTTTCGTTTAAAAATGATCTTTTTTAGTTAAAAATTCATATTTTTGGTTGGAAAGTTGAATCCTTTTATACAAAATTCGTCTTTTTGGTTAAAAAATTCAACTCCAGGGTTGAAGTATCAGCTATTATATTTTTCGTTGAAAATCCATTTTTCCGGGCTGAAAATTCAAACTATTTTTTTGAAGTCATTTTTTTGAGCGAAATAAGTAAATAAATTTGAAATAAGTGGTTTATTCCGTTTTGAAAAGATTATATGTTTAAAATGTTACATCTCTTTGTTTTTTTTTTGTTGCAATTTTTTACTGAAAATGTAACTTCTTTTTCAGTAGACATTAATCTTCTTCATTGAAAATTAATATTTTTGGTAAATAATTCAATTATTCTAGTTAAAGATTCATTATTTTAGTTGAAAATTCGTCACTTTCTTTAAAAATGTAATTATTTTTTTGAAAGTTATTTTTTTATTTAGAAAGTAATTTATTTAACTGAAAATTGAAATTATTCCAATTGAAAATTCCTCTATTCAACTATTTGGTGAAAAATTTGTCTTCTTTAATTGAAAATTCAACTATTTCGTTAAAAATTCACATCTTTTATTAAAAAATAGTATTTTTTGGTAGAAAAATACTCTTTTTTGTTAAAAAATTAATCTTCTTGTTTAATAATTAATCTTTTTTGTTGAAAATTCAAGTGCTCCAGGAAAATATTAATCATACTAGTTGAAAGCTCATATTTTTTTATTTAAAATTTAACTATTCTAGTTGAAGATTCCTAATTTATATGCAAATTTATCTCTTTAGTTGAAAATTGAATTATTTGGTTGAAAATCCGTTTTTTTTCTGAAGGTTAATTTTTTCAAATGAAAGTTCAACTTTTCCAATTTAAAAAAAAAACTTTCTTCTTGAAAATTCATATTTTTGGTTAAAAAATTGAATTGTTTTATAGAAAATTCGCCTTTTTGTTGAAAAATTCAACTCCAAGGTTGAAAATTGAAACAAGTTTGTGTCAAATGGTCTTTTTGGTAGAAAAATAATTATTTGCGATTATTTGCGTTGAACATTCAACTGTTTTGTAGAATATGTGTTTTTTGGGTTGAAAATTGGTCTTTCATGCTTAAAAGTTGAACTAATTTTTCAAGACTTTGGTGTAGAATTCATCTTTCCAGGATGAGAATTCAGCAATTTTGTGCAGGGTTGAAATATCAGCTATTATATTTTTCGTTGGAAATTCGACTATTTTGTTAAAAAGTCATTTTTTGGATGAAATAAGTAGATGAATTTGAAATAAGTGTTTTATTCCATTCTTAAAAGATTATATGTTAAACATGTTACAAGATTAACATCCTGTTCTTTGGATATGAATGGTCAGGGAAAAATGAGGGAATTTTGAAAATAAAGTTTCGAGGGCACCCTGTGCAGGAATAACATTCTAGTCCTCTTTTTACAAACTCCATGTTCTAGTTTGTCCTGTTTTTTTTTTAATTTCCTACATTTCGAAAATAAGCTCTAATCATCCCATTTTTCGTGAACACAAATGTAGAAACTGCTGTTTTAACATCGTATTTTGCTGCAAATTACAAATTCAATTAAATATATTTTACGAATGATTGATATCATTGTCTATTTAATAGATCTCAGATGACGAAGATGACACCCATCCCAATATCGATACGCCATCCTTATTTCGATGGCGTCATCAGGCTAGGGTTGAAAGGATGGAAGAGCGAGAACGAGAGAAACGTGAACACGACCGGAAAAAGGCAGAGTAAGGCCAATATAACATGCTTGAAATATTGATTACTTGGTTACAACCCTTGTGACTAAAATTAATCTCTTTATTCATTTACCCAATAGAACCCTACAAAAGCTGAAAGAAACAAAAGAAAAGCTTGCCAAACTAGAAACTGAAAAGAACGACTCTTCCGACTTGACAGAACTCAAGAAAGCTCTGCAGGATCTTGAAAGGGAAGAGAAAATAATCAAGGACAAGGAAGAAGAGCTGAAGAAGAAGGAAAAATTAACACCATGGAATGTAGACACCATCGCACAAGAAGGATTTGCAAAAACGGTTATAAACAAGAAGCCAGCCAGGAGAGATGAAGATGCTCTGTTGAGTGATGAAGAAAAAGAGAAGAGAATGAAAAAGTTTATCAAGGAAAACGAGAAGAAGCTGAAGGAATATGGAATGTTGAGAAAGTACGATGATAGTAAGAAGTTTCTACAAGACAATCCACATCTGGTTTCCGAAAACACTGCTAACTATTTAGTTATTTGGTGCATAAACTTGGAAATGGAGGAGGTACAAATGTCTTTAGTTCTTTAAACTTTAAATTGTTGACAACACACGTTTTTCGAAAAATCCTGGATCTTAGTACTTTCTTCACATACAGATAGGAAAATATTAAATTAATATTTGAACAAAAGATCAATTTCCGACATATAATATTTATTTAAATAGATTTATTTAAAAATTGCTCTCTTTTTATTAAAAGGACTGGGAATTTTTTGAGACTGGTCAATGACAGTGAATTTTTTTCTTGACCGGAAATTTTACCAATTTTTAAAATAATTAGTTGAATTGATATATTTTTCAATTATGATATCATTCAGTTTATAATGCGTAATTGGAAAATCTTTTACTTGAAAACTTCTCTATATATGATTTTTATTTTTAAGCTTATATTTTTAATTTAAAGAATTTTAACGTGCAGTCTTGAAGACTTGAACACTTAAAAATTAAAAACTTTTGATAAAAAAAAAACAGTTTTATTTTATTAACTGTAAATATAAATAAATAATTTTTAAAATGTATATGTACTTTAAGTATTAAAAACTGAACAATAATTCATTTGATAAAACGTTTCTAAATCCGTTGAAATTTAAAGAATTTCCAGATTCGTAATTAATTCGTAATTAAAAGTTTTTATTAAATTAAAAATAATGTTTCAGTCTAAATTATTCAATTTTTAACCCATTCAATTAAAGAAATTTTGATTAAGAAAAAGGATAATTATTTAATATTTAGCAATATTTGACTTATAATTTAAGACGACTAAATTGAGCCACATATTTAGAAGTTAACAATTTAAAACTTAATTGTTTGACACAGAAAGCTTTCAGTTGTTAAAATTTCGAAAAGCTTTTAACATTTTAACGTCACAATTTTTATTGTGTTACTTAATAAAATGTTTAATTTGTATGCGAAATTGTCGGATTTAGAAGTATAAATAATAATTGAACGTGTATTATTTGTAGAAAAATTTGAGTAATTTTAAGAGATATTTAAGAAACTTAAAATGATATCAAGTAATTCAAACGAAGTTTGTGAAAAAATTTCAGATCTTCTAAACAATTTTTAAACTGAATAAATTTTTTCCGACATTTTGGAGAAAATGTTTTAAAATGAAGAATCATTTTCAATTTTTCTAGGAATTTTAAGAAAGTGTTTTTATTGGATTGGAGCCTTTCACAATTCGTAAAAAGCCTCTAAATTTTGTGTAAGCTGCAAAAAACTACATTTTGTTTTAAATTAGGTTGTGAGTATTTGCACCGAAATTTCGTTACAAGTAAACAAATTTTTTCGGTAAACACACTACGTTTAAAATTTTGGAAATCATTTCAAGTTCTAAATTAATTTTTAATCTTTTTGAAACTATTAAATATCTCTTAAAGTTACTCTAATTGTTTCTAAAAATAATAAGT
>NC_046659.1:123320864-123323438 GCF_010883055.1 Belonocnema kinseyi | reverse complement strand
AAATTTTGGAAATCATTTCAAGTTCTAAATTAATTTTTAATCTTTTTGAAACTATTAAATATCTCTTAAAGTTACTCTAATTGTTTCTAAAAATAATAAGTGTTCCATTATTGCAAGGATGCTTAAAATATTTAAAATGAAAATAATTTAAAATGTAATTTAAGAAGTTTTAAGTTGAAAAAATTTTTAATTTAAAATGTTTAATGACCTAAAATAACTGAATAATATAATTCTGACAATTTTCAAAGTGCATTGACTGATTGTTTAATTTATAGTATTGAAAATGTTAATCTGGATTTATATTTTTGGAACTTAATCTAAATCTTTGAACTCTATAATTTATGAATGTTAAAAATTCTGAATTTTGCAGTTTAAATTCATTAAAATTAAGAATTATTCAGTTGAAAAGTGTTAGTAGTTTATACGTGTGAATTATTGAAAAATTCCATAGAAAATTTTTTTATTTAAAAAACTTTTAAACTTCAATTTTAAAAATTAAAAATTCAAGAGTTCCACTTTGAATGCTTTAATTTGTTGTTTATTTTTTATTACTTGTGCTTTTACTGTTTAGCTTTGAATTCGATTTTTAAAATTTTATTGACCAGGAAAAATATTTGCGAACCAGGAAAGGACCGGGAATTTTGTTTTTTGATTATAACCATTACTGTAATCTATTCGGATTTCCGAATTCATTTGAAATTGGTGTCAGTTTGGAACCCCATACCGAATTTTCCAGATCGCAAACTGAGGCTCTACCAGGGTGTCCAGCGACCTTGGAAACCTGGAATTCTCCTGGACCTTTTTTTAAACCTTGAAAACGGCTTTTATAACAGTTTTCGAGGGGTTGGTCAATCTGTTTTTGAGTATGCGCCAAATTTCAAAATATTTCAAAGCTTTTATAATATTTAAAAGAATTTTGAATATTTCAAAAAGAGTTCACGGATTTCGAAGACTTAAAAAGGATTCAAGGATTTGCAGAAGGCGTGCGGACATAATTTCAAAGATTTCACAAAGATGTCGAATATTTTACATAGACTTTTTGAAGATTTAAAAAGATTTCAAATTTGTTTAGAAGAATTAAAAATATTTTAAAAAGATTTCGCTTATTTTCCATTTATCTGACTAGGACCGGGGAATTTTAGAAAATAATTCTCGTTTTTTATTTTAGAATAGAGAGTTTCGGTAGAGATATATAATTTCACTTGGAAGAGGGAATTTTTTAATGAAATGCGAATTTTTTTAAAGAATTGAAATTCGGATTTAAAGGAAATATTTAAAATAAAGATTCACCATTTTAATGTAAAATTCACTTGGGGTTGAAAATGTAACTACTTTGTTGAGAATCAATTTATCTTTTTTTGATGAAAATTCTACTATTTGGTTAAAGATCGATATTTTGAATTTAAAAATTGAACCATTTATTTAAAAATTTATGCACTTTGTGGAAAATTCGTATTCTTTCGTAAAAAAATAATTTTTATGGTTGAAAATTAATTTGTTTGACTCAAAATTAAACTGTTCCATTTTTAATTGAAAATTGATTTTTTCTAGTTAAAAATTCAACAATTTGAATGAAAATTTATGTCTTTTAATTGAAAATGTAACTATTTCGTTGAAAATTCAATATATTTTGTTAAAGAATCGATTTTTTGGTAGAAAATGATAATTTTTTTTTGAAATTTAATCTTCTTGTTTAAACATTTTACTTTTCGATTTAAAATTCAAGTATTCCAGTTAAATATCATTTTAGTTGAAAATACATCTTTTAGGTTGGAAATAAAATTATTTTATTGACGATTCATAGTTTTAATGACAAATTTATTTCTTTTGATTCTTATAATTTTAGTTAAAAATTCATCATTTTGTTTAGAAATGTAATTAATTTTTTGAAAACTATATTTTTTAAGTTATTTTTTTGTATGAAAAGTAATTTATTTATTGAAAAATGAACTTTTTCCAATTGAAAATTCAACAGTTGTAGTTGAAAATTCACCTCATTGGTTAAACATGACTTTCTTTATCTTTAAATTTAATTATTTAAGTTTTGGTTGACAACTTATTTTTTTTAGTGAATTTTTTTTTCTAATTTAACTATTTCAATTAAAGATTCATTGTTTTAGTTGAGAAGTCCTATGTTTGGTTTAAAATTACTTTTTAAACTCAAAATGTTACTATTCTCTTCTCAGTTAAAAGTTACTTTTTTTTTAGGTCAAAATTCAACTATTTGGTTGAAAATTTGTCTTCTTTAATTGAAATTCAACTATTTCGTAATAGTTCACATCTTTTATTGAAAAATAGTATTTTTGGTAGAAAAATACTCTTTTTTTTGTTTAAAAATTAATCTTCTTGTTTAATAATTCAACTTTTTTGTTGAAAATTTAAGTTTTCCAGATAAACATTAATCATTTTAGTTGAAAACTCATATTTTTTTATTTAAAATTTAACTATTCCAGTTGAAGATTCTTAAGTTATATGAAAATTTATCTCTTTATTTGAAAATTGAATTATTTTGTTGAAAATCCGTTTTTCTTTTTTGTTGAAGGTTAATTTGTTCAACTGAAAGTTAATTTCTAA
>NC_046659.1:123318513-123320764 GCF_010883055.1 Belonocnema kinseyi | reverse complement strand
TGAAAATTTATCTCTTTATTTGAAAATTGAATTATTTTGTTGAAAATCCGTTTTTCTTTTTTGTTGAAGGTTAATTTGTTCAACTGAAAGTTAATTTCTAAACATATAAATAAATATTTATAATTTTAGTTGAAAATTCCTCTTTTAGGTTAAAAATAAAATTATTTGGTTGATGATCCATGGTTTTAATGAAAAATTCATTTCTTTGATGAAAAATGAGCTGTTTGATTGGAAAATTATTTTTCTTTTAAAAGTTTTTTGGTTGAATAAAATTTTCTTTACTGAAAACGTAACTTCGTTTTTGGTAGAAATTAATCTTCTTGAATTGAATAATGAACTTTTTCCAATTGAAAATTCCATAGTTATGTTTGACAATTCATCTGTTTCCTTAAACATTTTTTTAATTTAATTATTTAAGTTTTGGTTGACAATTAATTTTTTTTTAGAATAATTAATTTTGTTGTCCTAAAATTCAACTTTCATTGAAAGATTCATTGTTTTAGTTTAAAACTCTTATGTTTGGTTTAAAATTACTTTTTTAAGCTAAAAATGTTACTATTCAATTTTCGTTTGAATATTATTATTTTTGTAGATCAAAATTCAACTACTTGGTGGAAAATTCGTCTTCTTTAAATAAAAATTCAACTATTTCGTTAAAAATTCACTTCATTGAAAATTTATCTTATAGTTTAAAATTTAACTGTTCCAGTTAAAGATTCTTAGTTTAAATGAAAATTGATCACTTTAGTTGAAAATCCCCTTTTTTTTTGTTTGAAGATTATTTTTTTTTCAAATGAAAGTTCATCTATTCCATTTTTTGTAAAAAATTGTTATTTTTAGCGGAAAATTTAAGTATTTTTTTTTTCAAAATTCATTTCTTTAGCAATGCTTTGCTCTGTTGTTTTAAAGTTAAAGGATGTTTCGAATAAACGTCATGAATTAAAAGAAATGTTTTGCGGAAAATAAAAGTTGACCAAAGAAAACTTCTCTGAACATAACGTAAGATTTAAAAATAATTCAATATTTTTATCGAAAATAGCATTAAATAATACAATGAACTAAAAAGTTGATGATTTTATGTCAGTTAAAAAAAATGGCATAAAATGCGCTGCATGAAACGTCTTCTCAAAAATACAATGATTCGCCAAAAATACAATTTTGCTGTTGTTTAAATCTGAATTATTACATAATATTACGGATTTAAAAAAATCTTTATAGCTGTGCTCTCAAGGAATAGTAAAGATAATACATAGTTTGATTATTTATTACTTGTCGTAAATGATAAAAACAAATTTGACGAGTCTTATATAAAGAAAATTATTAACATGATTTCATGTTATTTTACGAGTTGTTAAAAGCGTATCACTTTTTTACTTAATCATATTAGTTAACGTTAGCTTCTTTTAAAATACTGAACTCTTCTTAAAAATTACTTTAAATTTGATTTATTAAAAAAAAAAAAAAAAATCCCGGCGGACATGGACCTACATTTTTACCTAGCTCTAAGAATAAATCTAAGATTAGGATAGATCTGGTTTTTCAACAAGTGTGTATTTTTCTACCAAACAATACTATTTTTCAAGAAAATACGTGAATTTTAAAGAAATAGGTAAATTTTTAATTAAAGGAGAGAAATTTTGAACCCCAAAAGTTTAATTTTGACCTAAAAAAATAATCATTTTCAACCAAAAATAGCAACATTTTTATTTTTAATAATTGATTTTAAGCCAAACATAAGAGTATTCAACTAAAACAATGAATCTTTCAATGAAAGTTGAATTTTTGAACAAAAAAATTAATTATTCTAAAAAAAAATTAATTGTCAACCAAAACTTAAATAATTAAATTTAAAAAAAGGTTTAAGCAAACAGATGAATTGTCAAACATAACTATGGAATTTTCAATTGGAAAAAGTTCATTTTTCAATTCAAGAAGATTAATTTCTACTAAAAACGAAGTTACGTTTACAGTAAAGAAAATTTTATTCAACCAAAAAACTTTTAAAAGAAAAATAATTTTCCAATCAAACAGCTCATGTTTCATCAAAGAAATGAATTTTTCATTAAAACCATGGATCGTCAACCAAATAATTTTATTTTTAACCTAAAAGAGGAATTTTCAACTAAAATTATAAATATTTATTTATATATTTAGAAATTAACTTTCAGTTGAACAAATTAACCTTCAACAAAAAAGAAAAACGGATTTTCAACAAAATAATTCAATTTTCAAATAAAGAGATAAATTTTCA
>NC_046659.1:123312576-123318413 GCF_010883055.1 Belonocnema kinseyi | reverse complement strand
AGGTCGGATTCGGATTCAGCGCAGCAAAAACCTTCGGGTATACTAGGTCTGGTCTCTGGTTCCGGACCTTTGTCAAATTTTGTCGGCCTGTGTTATTGGACGTTAAATAGGATTTTTAATTTGGATTTTAATATAATTTAAATTTCTTAATTTTTTTGAGATATTAAGTTAGTTTTCTTGATTTCAGAAACACGATTTAATGGAGCACGTGTCACACCAATGCATATGTATGCAATACATTTTGGAGTTGTCTAAACAATTAGATGTGGATCCTAGAGCGTGTGTGGGATCTTTCTTTAGTCGCATTCAAATTGCTGAAGTGGAATACAAAGCTTCTTTCGATGACGAAGTCAGAGCTTTCAAGGAGAGAATTCGGAAGCGAGCTGCCGAGAAAATTGCGGATGCTATCAAAGAAGCTGAGGAAGAAGAAAAGAAGGCTCGTTTGGGACCAGGAGGACTCGACCCCTCTGACGTGTTTGAAAGTCTTCCCGAGGTAAGACACAAATCTCGTCAAATTCATGAAAATACCGAAATACAGGGAGAGCTCCTTGAATTTTTCACGAGAAACTTTAATTCTTTTTCTTTTCTTTTGAAACAGTTCTTTTATTCAGGGCTTCTACGGTACCTGGAAAACCTGGAATTGTCAGGGAACTTTCATGTGCCCGGAAAAACCTGAAAATATCAGGGTTTTTTTTTCAAACTGCAATATAAAACTGAATAAGAATTATTTATTATTTATTTATAAAAGTAGCTTTATTATGACTTTATTTAACTGTTTCGTTGAAAATTCTTGTTTTTTTGTTTGTTTGAAAATAAGGTTTTTAACTAAAAAGTTTAACTATTCTAGTTCTGGTTCAAAATGCATGTCTTTTGTGAAAAATTTGTTCTTTTGGATAGAAAGTTAATATTCTTGGTTAAAAATTTATCTTTCTTATTGGAAAATTCAACTCATGTTGAAAATTTGTATTTTTAATTTTATTCAAATATTTTTGATTGAAAATCAAAATATTTTTTGGTTGAAATATCAACTACTACATCTTTCCTTCATAATTTATCTTTTTTTGAATTAAAATTTCATTATTTCATTGAAAGTTCAACTCTTTTGGTAAAAATTATATTTTTATAAAGATTTATCATTTTAATTTAAAACTCATCACTTTAGTTAGAAAATGAGCTATTTTTATTGAAAATTCGTTGTTTTTTTGTTGTAAATTAATTTTTGTACAGAATATGTAATTACCCGTTGAAAATTTGACAATTTTGTTGAATTAAAAAATTTAACATTCCGTTGAAAATTTGTGTCTGTTGTTGTTTTTTTTTTTTTTAATTAAGGGTCTTAACTAAAAATTTAACTATTCTAGTTCTGGTTCAAAATGCATGTCTTTTGTTGAAAATTCGTTCTTTTGAATAGAAAGTTAATATTCTTGGTTAAACATTTGATCTTTTTGCTTGAAAATTCAACTGTTTGTTTCTATATTTTATCTCTCTTGTCTGAAAAAACTTTCTTAGTTGAAAACTTTTATTTTTGGTTTTATTCAAATGTTCTTGATGGAAAATCAAAATATTTTTTGGTTGAAATATCAACTTATACATCTTTTCTTCATAATTTATCTTTGTGGGAATGCAAATTTCATTACTTCGTTGAAAGTTCAACTCTTTTAGTAACAATTATTTTATTTTTTTAAGATTTATCATTTTAATTGAAAACTCATCACTTTGGTTAAAAAATTAGCTATTTTTGTTGAAAATTCGTTTTTTTCTTGTTGTTGAAAATTAATTTTTTTACTAAAAATGTAACTTCCAGTATTTGTTGTAGTTTTTGTGTCAGTGAAAAATTAATTTTACAGCTGATAATGTAGCAATTCAATTTTTGGATTTAATTTTTTTGTGTCAAAAATTCGTCTTTTTTGGTAGAAGTTAATCTTCTTGGTTGAAAATTCATCTTTTTGGTTAAAAATTCAACTATTTCAATAGAAGGTTCATAATTTTAGTTGAAAATTCATTATTTTGTATTTGAAACTGTAACTATTTTTCTAAAGATTAAAGTTTTTTGTTGAATATTGTTCTTTTTAACTGAAAATTTAACTATTATATTTTTGGTTCACAATTTATCATTTCTAGTTGAAAATTTATGCATTTTGTTGAAATTTTTTTTTTTTAATAAAAATTAATTTTCTTGGTTTAAAATTAATTTTTTTTTTGTGAAACTTCTATATATTCGAAAATTTGTTTTGCTTGGTTGAAAATTTAAGTTTTCCGTTGAAAAATCGTCTTTTTTGGTAGAATATTAATCTTCTGGTTTGAAAATTCATTTTTTTGTCGAAAATAAAACCACTTGGTTGACATTTAAACCTTGTTATTGAAAATTCTTTTTTTGTTTGTTCAAATTTCGTCTATTCCAGTTAAATATTCATCATTCTAGAAAAAAATGTATCACTTTGGTTGGAATTTTTTTTATGTTTGATGGAAAATTAATTTTTTAACTGAAAATTTAACTTCCATGTTTGGTTGAAAACGGATCTTTCTTCGATGAAAATTTAACTATTTTTTTGAAAATTAATTTTTTTATTTGAAAATTACACTATTTGGTTGAACATGTATGTATTTTACTAAAAAAAATCGTCTTTGGAAGAAAATTAATCTTTTTGGTAAAAAATTCATCTATCTTGTTACAAATGCATTATTTTAAACTTAAAAATGAAAATTTGTTTGTGTAGTTAGTAATATATTACATTTACATATATATTAACATATCGTTTCACATGACTTTTAAAACTTTCGAAAGATTGAAAGGATTTCAAAGATTTTTTAAATATTTCGAAAATTTGAAATAATTTCAAAAGGTTTTAAAACAGTTTAGAAGATTTACAAAGTTTTCACTAAGATTGAAATGATAAAATAATTTCAACGAATAAACAAGATTTTCCAATCAAAGATTCAAGAAAAATTTCATAAATATTTCAAAAGATTTAAAAGATTTTGCAAAAATTGCCGAAGATTTCGAACTTTTCATAAAGGTTGTAAGGATTTCAAAGATTTGAAAAAGGCGTGCACACCAGATTTCAAAGATTTTGAACCTTTGCAAAGATTTTAGAACTTTCAAAAGATTTCAAACATTTTACAAGGTGTTTAGTAATTCAGATTTCTAAGATTTCAAAATATTTTACTCAGATTAAAAATATTTTAATTATTTCAAATGAATTCAAAATATTTCACAAAAAATTCAATATTTTTAAACTATTGGAAATATTTCAATGATTTCAAACTAAAGCGAAACATTTAACAAATATTTCCAAGATTTTAAATCATTTCAAAGGGTTCATACAAATTTGAGAAGATTTCCAAAATTTTCAAGAAATTCAAATATTCTAAAAAAATTTTTTTAAATCCCAAAAATTTTTCTCAAAAATGGCCAATAGCCGATAAAAATAAGCTCATTTTTTAGATCTATAACAAACGTTTATTTCATTTCAAAAGAGGGTATCTGGAAAAACTTGACTTCTTGACCTGGAAAACTTGGAAAAGATATTGAATTTCGTTCCTAGGTATCGCTGGACACCCTATTTAAGGAATTCTGAGAATTGTCCGGGAATGGAAAAACAATCCGGAAATTGTCCGTGATTTTATTTTTTTGGCATGAAGTGCATTTTATTTTTTTATAATTTCTTACTGTAGCTTTGAGCTACTTGCGCTACATTTTTCTTATTTAAAATTATTTTAAATTATTTAAAAAAAAATAAAAATATATTTTATTAATAATTTTTAATATAACAACCGAGCAAATTACGCATGTATCCAATTGAATATTCCATCATTTTAGTTCAAAAATCATTCTTTGATTGAACATTATTTTTTTACTTGGAAAATGAATTATTCAATGTCTAATTGACAATTTATCTTTTTTACATGAAAATTCCTCTTTCTGGTAGAACTTATTCTACCTGTTTTAATTTTTGTTTTGTAGAAAATTCAATTATTCTAGTTAAAGATTCATAATTTGAATTGAAAATTCATAGCTTTCTTTAAAAATGTAACTACTTTTTTTAATATTCGTTTTTTTTATTATTAATATTATTTTTAAACTGAAAATATAATTATTCCAATTAAGTATTCCATCATTTTAGTTATAAATTCATCACTTTGATTCAAAATTAATATCTTATATGATAATTTGACTATTCCATTTTTGGTTGACAATTAATTTTTTTTTATTTGAAAATTCATGTATTTAGCTGGAAATTTGTCTGTTTGTAGAAATTAATCTTATTTGTTAAAAATTCATCTTTTTGGCTGAGAATTCAACTATTTCAGTAAAAAATTCATCATTTTAGTTGAAATGGATTTTTTTAACTGAAAATTAAATCTCTATTTATTATTGAAAATTCATCAGTTTGGTGAAAAATTAATTTTTTTGGAACTGGAAAATTGATCTATTCCATTTTTTATTGTAACTGATTTTTTTTAGTTCAAAATTCAACTGTTTGGTTAAAAAATTTATCTTTTATAGGTAAAAATTCAACTATTTCATTTAAAATTCATTTCTTTTCTTGAAAAATGTCTCTTTTGTTAGAAAATAAAACTTTTTGGTTTAAAATTGGTCCTTTTTGTTCAAAATTTATTTATTTGGTTCAAAATTATTGGAAAATTCATTAGTTTGATGAAAAATTAATTTGTTTGGAAATGAAAATGTAACTTCAATTTTTGATTGAAAATTGATATTTTTTAGTTGAAAATTCAACTATTTGGTTGAAAATTGATGTTTTATAGATCAAATTCAACTATTTCAGTTTAAAAATCATCAGTTTGGTGAAAAATTAATTTCACCACTGAAAATTTACGTATTCAATTTTTGGTTGAAAATTGACCTTTTCAAGTGAAAAATTCAACTATTTGGTTGAAAATTTGCACTTGTTAGTTGAATATTTATTCATTTTGTTAAAAATCGTCGTTTTTGCTAAAAAAAATTTTTCGGTTGAAAATTGAACTGTTATAGATTGATCATTCTAGTTGAAAATTCATCCTTTTGCTTAAAATTCAATGATTCCAGTTAAAGATTCTTCATTTTAGTTTGGAAATTTATCTTTTTTGTTTAAAATTGGGCTATTCCAGTTGAAGATTCATAAGTTTAGTTAAAAAATTTCATCAGTTTGGTGGAAAATTACTTTATTCAACTAAAAAATAAACTATTCCATTTTTTATTGAAAATTGATCTTCAGTTTAAAATTCATCTATTTGATTGAAAATTTGTCTTTTTTAGTTGACAATTCAACTATTTTTATTGAAAACTAATTTATTTTGTTGAAAATTAACGTTTTGGTTGAAAATTCAAATGTTCTAGTTAAAGGTTCATCATTTTAGTTGAAAATTAATCTTTTTTGTTTAAAATTTAGCTATTGCAGTTGAAAATTTATCATTTCAATTTAAAATTCATCATTTTGGTGAAAAAAAATTATTGCACCATTAAGCCATTTCCCTTTCGGGGTAGGCGTGACTCACTCGGCAGGGGAAAGGAGTAGTGTGTGGATGGGATAGAGATTTTTCAGATTGATCCAGAATTCTCGTGCTATTTATGTAAATAACACGTTCGTTCCGCAACACTGCTCCGACCCAGGTTGCTGATCAATCTCTCTAGCAATCACCCCAAGCAAAGAACCTCACGAAGCCGTTATGTAAGGTTCCCCATTTCGGTCCATTAATAGCCAAGGCCTTTGTTTCAGGCGTCGTTCGCTCTACTCACACTCTTTTTATTAACTATTTTCTGCCATACTTTCCTGTCCTGGCATACTTCTCTAGCTTCTTTTATGTCCATGCATTTTTTCATGCAGGCTCTCGTGTTT
>NC_046659.1:123309526-123312476 GCF_010883055.1 Belonocnema kinseyi | reverse complement strand
CAGAAAATATGTATGTATGTGTATTATCGAAAATTGATCTTCAGTTTAAAATTCATCCATTTGGTTAAAAATTTGTCTTTTTTAGTTGATAATTCAACTATTGCGTTGAAAACTAATTTATCTTGTTGAAAATTAACGTTTTGGTTGAAAATTAATCTTTTTTGTCCAAAATTCAGCTATTAGGTATTTTCAGTTCAATTAACAGCTAACTTCACTTCGTAGATTACTGAGGGGAAAACAGGGGACCAAATGCATGGGATTCAGTTAATTGTTGCCCTATTTTGCTAATATCTTCGTAAATGCTCATTTTTTCTATAGAAGTGTTTTTGAAAAATAGTTTTTATTTTTTAATTACTATTTAATGAAATAATAAAATTATAATAATGATTATTAATTACAATGATATTACAGAAATAAAGTTTTGTTCCACGCATTTGATAAACTGTTTCCCCCTCAGCTTTTAACAAAGTGAAGCTAGCTGATGGTTGAAGTGAAAATACCTAAAAGGGTTGTTTCCAAAGTAAAAAATCATTTTTCCAATAAATGGATCTTATAGTGTATAAAATTCTTATTTTAAAACGCCCATAAAATATTTTTTTTACATATTTTTTACTATTTTTAATTTAATGTTGAAATATGAATTTTCTATCACGATTTCGATTGGAGGGGCCCTTTGACGTCAAAAGGGTCGGATTTTCCACCAATCACAGATCATGTGTCAGTGATTCTCAAATATCTTTTTCTGTGCTGATATTTTGTTTTGGTTATGTGTACATCGAAAATAGAAGTCGCAAAATATTGTTTAAAAAAATGTCAAAGGAGGGTTTCGTAAAAGTCAATAGCCCAAATCTACCGAAAATAGATATATTCATGGTATGTATAAAGAATTCATTGAAAAAGTACTTAAATGTAGTCATATTTACGGCACAATTCGTAAATCCGACTTTTCGACGTTTTGTACAGCAGCTGTTGTCGCTTACAAGTTCCATATGACGGGTGAATTCGTCCGTTAGCCACCAGATAGCGCGTCATTCGTCCTGCTCCAGAAAAAACATTAAGTCTAATGAGTCAAAACTCTTAAAATAATAAAATAGCGATTTTTTATGTATTATTCTGGATTTGGCTGATAATAGTAAGATTAAGTGAGTTTTTATGAAGCTTTTGATACATAGAATATGGGTCGTTACAAGGGCAGATCGTGTAATTCGGGATACAAATCCGGCAAAGAAAAGCGGACCCTTCATTTAGTTCCTTCAGGTTCAGATCGTCTTCTCGAATGGGAAAAAGCAATTCCTCGACAGGATTATACTTTACAAAGTGGTAAATTTGTTTGTGAGCTACATTTTTTACCTGAACAAATTATTAGAACAAACGAGAAGTGAAGAATCCTGATCACAAGGTTATATCCTCGTTATGTATGTGTTTTAGAAGTTTTATACTTCACATATTATTAAAGAATAATTTAAATACAAGTCATATTAAGGGCATGTGACACAGCTAAATACCTGTATTACCGACCTCACTTTTTCAGTTCACTAAATGTTTTTTTGAACCTAAGAACTTTTTTTGGAAATAAAATATCGAGCTGAAACTTTGGAAAATGTATTAGAGTACAATAAAGTACGTTTAGGTACTGCATTTTGGTAGGAACTTCACTGAAATTGATTTTATCTTTTTTCTGGACCTCGACATTTTTTGAACGTTCGAACTTTTTTTATACATAAAATATCGGTCTCAAACTTTGAGAAATGCAAGAGCCGAAAGAAAACTACGTTTAAGTACAAATCTTAATAATAAAAGATGTAAAAACAATATATTTCAACTATCAATTCCATCGGCATCAGCCGGTAACGTTGTACACAAAAATTCGAACCCTGGCGGCCACTAGACGAGGTTCTAGAGGGTTCGTCTTTTCGTGTACAACGTTACCGGCTGATGCAGATGGAATTGATAGTTGAAATATTTTTTTTTTACATCTTTTATTATTAAGATTTGTGCTTAAACGTTGTTTTCTTTCGGCTCTTGCATTTCTCAAAGTTTGAGACCGATATTTTATGTATAAAAAAAGTTCGAACGTTCAAAAAATGTCGAGGTTGAGAAAAAAGATAAAATAATTTTCAGTGAAGTTCCTACCAAAATGCAGTACCTAAACGTACTTTATTGTACTCTAATACATTTTCCAAAGTTTCAGCTCGATATTTTACTTACAAAAAAAGTTGTAAGGTTCAAAAAAACATTCAGTGAACTGAAAAAGTGAGGTCGGTAATATAGGAATTTAGCTGTGTCACACTCACATGCCCTTAAGAATTAAAAAAAAATGGTATTACGGACGTTTATTACGAGGGTAGTTCAATAAGTCCTTAGAATGACCAACAGATGGCACGCGAATCGCTCCAAATCATCTGTTTTCAGTCAGCACCACTCCCGACTAGATATATGGTGCATTCACAGTCCACATCTTCTGAGTTTACGTGTTTTTATAACCAATTGAAAAAAAAAATGTTCGTTAAGAAAAATGGAAAAAAACGAGTTTACAAAAAATAGACAATCATTATTTTTAAAGTTTTTGGCAAGTCAAAAAATTATTTTAATAATCATGTATCTTTTTTTGCACGATTCCAACGATATAAAAAAGTCATTTTTTTATTTTTCGCAGTTAACGGTATTTTTCCAAACCACGGCAGGATATAACTAGTACTTTTTATTCTAAGCGCAACGAAACCCTAAAGAACTATGCTACATTATTTTACTCACAGGAATACATTGGTGCGTTAACAATGAAACGTTTCGAAAATTCGTACCGAAATTTCAGTACACGTAACCACAGTCTTTTTTAATTGGTAAATTCAATTAGTAGTAAATTAATGGGCATGCAAATTTTAATCCTAGCATATTAGATTAAAAATTTTTTATTTAAAGGCTTCACTGTACCCGTTGGTATAGAAAAATA
>NC_046659.1:123306131-123309426 GCF_010883055.1 Belonocnema kinseyi | reverse complement strand
TTATGGCCACAGTTTTTTGGGATGCACGTGGAATTATACTTATTGACTACTTGGAAAAGGGTAAAACAATCACTGGTGAATATTATGCATCATTATTAGAGCTACTGAAAGAAGAAATTTAAAAAAAACGACCACATTTGGCGAGAAAAAGAATTCTCTTTCATCACGACAACGCCCGAGTTCACACATGCTTCGTTTCAATGGCTAAAATTGAAGAACTAAAATTCGAATTGGTCGAACAACACCCACCGTATTCACCAGATTTAGCCCCCAGTGGCTTTTTCTTATTTCCAAACTTGAAAAAATGGCTCGGTGGACAGAATTCCAGATAACGAAGACGTCATTGCCTCTGTAAGTGCTTATTTTGAGGAACTTCCGAAAACGCACTTTTCTGAAGGATTAAAAAAACTTGAAAAGCGATTGACCAAGTGTATAGAGCTCCAAGGAGATGTTAAAAATTCGCTTATTTTGAAACCCACCGACAAATACGAAACAATTCTGAGATACTACTTTGCAAGTCTAAAAACTTTCTATTAAAATGACCCTTATTTTTTTGCGATACCTTATGTCGTTTGCGAGGAAAATTAAAAATAAACTTTATAGGGAAATATCATTCTTTCGTCTTCGAAAATGGCTAAGCCCGTACAAGGCTGATTGAGAATGACTTTCTTATTTTAGCAGAAAATTTTCAAAAATATTGGGAAGAATAAAAAGTTAGGATTTTCTATAAATTATATTTTTATTTTTTTAAAGTTTGATGAAAAAATTTAAGATTTTATGGGAAATTCCACCTTTTCATTCTTCCCAATATTTAACCAAAGTTTCTGCTAATAGAAGAAAGACGTCATATCAGCTTTGGGTGGGATAACCATTTTTTAGACCGGGAGAATTATTTTTTAACATAAAAAATTCATTTCTGAATTATTCTCGCAAACGATACAAAATATCGCAAAAGGCCAATGGTTTATTTTTATATGAATTTTAGGCGTGAAAAGTTTTATCTAACAAAATTTTCATATCTTTCGTTTAAAAGAAGAAATGGAAAATCTGATTATATGAAAAAAAATTCCCCTGTCGACAAAAGTTATTTGGCCCGCATAAAACTCACAAGATATCTTTATTATGAGAGT
The DNA here is from genome assembly GCF_010883055.1 of Belonocnema kinseyi. Lineage (NCBI taxonomy): Eukaryota > Metazoa > Arthropoda > Insecta > Hymenoptera > Cynipidae > Belonocnema > Belonocnema kinseyi. The sequence goes on along the minus strand of NC_046659.1, from coordinate 123,308,296 downwards.
AAACATTTGAAACGAAATTGTCAAAAAGTATATAATTATGGGTTTTTTAAAGCAACTTTTCATATTTTTAGAAAAACCACCGCTATTTTATTCATTTAAAAGCTTTTTTATAGTTTTTAATGGGTTTCAAAATAAGACAATAAACGCTGTTAAAATAAAAAAGAAAACGATCAGTATCTCAATCAGGTCCAAAATTATTAAAGATTAAAAAAGCTAGTCAATTGAAGAAGAAGTAAGCCAAGCTTCTTTTCGAATAAATCCAAACCCCCATAGTTGAATCCAATTTATCTTACCTTCAGTTCCTTGACTGATCCAATTAGTTTCTAAGTTTTGTAAAGTAATAATGAATATCTGCATATCATAAAGGTGTTATTTATGTACTATCTGCATTAATATATACATGACATTAAAAATTTGCATGTATGATAGTACATATATTGGATGTTACTTAGGTGAGCATTTTAGAAAAAATATACTAAATTTATGAATTTTGCTCATATTTACTTATTCGTTTAATCCGTTCAACTCCACCTCCCACAATTTTTACAGGTGTATTTTGTTTTAAAAAAATTAATTTTATTCCTTGATAACAATAAATTATGCAATAAATATGTGTTTGAATTATAGAAATACTTGCACACAACAATTTTGATTGGCTTGTTATATTCAACCAAAAAACTTTCTCGTTCTTAAAAATTGTATCATTTTTATTGACATTTCATTAGAATAAATCCATATTTAATAAATATAAATTCTTAAGCGCGTTTAAATGTTTCTTGCAATATATGAAATTTTGAAAATCCAGCGATATTAGCAATTTAAAAAAAATCTTTTTCCAATAATCCTTTTACACTTCAGTGTCTTTTATATTTTTTAAATATCAATTACCCACCAAAGAATTGTTGGTCTTAATTTTGTAAACAGAAACGATCTGGAATGTTTTTATTGAATATTAATTATTGAGTTTTCCATAAGACCAATGCTTTTCTAGAGCAGGACGATTGACGCGCCGTCCGGCGGATTAGTTCACCTGTGAAGTTGAACTTGTAAGCGACAACTATTTTTCTCAGTAGTCGGATAGGACTGGTTTTCATCAAAGCCACATCGTCACATGATAGATAATTATGAGAACCTCTGAGTCACGTGACACCTATTTGAATAAGTGTTTTACCGCCTTAAATTTTTTATAATTTTTTTTTCTGTTGAACGACTCAACAGAAAAATAAATTATGACGCAGCTTCGGTTCCGATTAAACTTATTTATTGATTTTCGTGAGCAAAATTAAGTAGACACCCTGTTCTTGTATTTATTCGATATCCAAATTTTGTTCTAGGCTCTGCAGAAATGTTTCGAGTCGCAAGACATACCCTTATTACAGCAAACGATAGCCGCAATGCCAGAAGAGGAAGCTCGATATCATATGAAAAGATGCGTAGACAGTGGCTTATGGGTGCCGGAAGCCAAAACTAAAGAAGAAGAGGAAGAGGAAGCTGCTGCTGCTGCTGCTGCTACCAAAGTAAAAGAAAGTGAAATGCCAGAACACGTATGAGGGTCAAGTTGAAGAATTATGTTGCTTAAAGTCTCGCTTTCATTCAACAATATATTATCAATGACTTAGTAAGTACGATAAAATTATTTACTAATACATCATCTCTACTTTATAAAGTGATTAATATTTGTACGCTTGATTGAACAATTTTTTTTATTCGCACTCTGACTGGCATCGAACTCGCGAGTCGTAAATTTCTGTACGTGTTTTTTGTATACTTGTGTTTCATATCGCAGCTGTTGCGTATTTCTAAATTATTTCGTTTTTTATGTGTTCATTGTCACGAAAGAACGATTGAGATATGAAAATCAGCTGTATATAATAAATAAATTGATTTGTAAATAAGCCTCAATCCATCATCACAGATATTTACTAATTACCATTTTTTTCTGATCATTTTAAATCATTTTAAGTGATTCTTTTTAGATATTTACTGTAATTTTCGTGCGGGCTGATTGGCGTACTTAAAGTATAACTGATATAGATTAAAGTAAACATTGCATTGTATTTGTATGTACGAGGGTAGTTCAATAAGTCCTTAGAATGAAGTATAAAAACAATTTTTTTTGGGTAAACTTTTTTTTATTTTTCAACATAATCTCCTTGGAGCTCTAT
>NC_046659.1:123288838-123306031 GCF_010883055.1 Belonocnema kinseyi | reverse complement strand
TATTTTTCTATACCAACGGGTACAGTGAAGCCTTTAAATAAAAAATTTTTAATCTAATATGCTAGGATTAAAATTTGCATGCCCATTAATTTACTACTAATTCAATTTACCAATTAAAAAAGACTGTGGTTACGTGTACTGAAATTTCGGTACGAATTTTCGAAATGTTTCATTGTTAACGCACCAATGTATTCCTGTGAGTAAAATAATGTAGCATAGTTTTTTAGGGTTTCGTTGCGCTTAGAATAAAAAGTACTAGTTATATCCTGCCGTGGTTTGGAAAAATACCGTTAACTGCGAAAAATAAAAAAATGAGTTTTTTATATCGTTGGAATCGTGCAAAAAAAGATACATGATTATTAAAATAATTTTTAGACTTGCCAATAACTTTAAAAATAATGATTTTCTATTTTTTGTAAAGCACTGTTAAATGCAAACTTTGGCAAGTTGCTATTTGAGAGACAATTTCCATCGCTTAATTTTTTTTTGGTAATAATTGATAAAGAAATCATCGTTCTTCAAAATCAAAAGCAACATTTTGTAGCCAACTAAAATCTCGATCCAATAATACCTAATAGGTTTTCAAACAACTTTTTTTGCAATAAATAAACGATTCCAAAAAAAAGTGACGGAATAGTCTCACTCTCCACTACATTTATTAAAGAAACATGAATTAATTCCGCTAGAATTTCGTATTATTCGTTATTCATACAACTTAATAATAGTTATCTATACTTTTATTTTTAAAAACGTTCGCATTCTAATTCATTGAAATTTATAACATTAATATATACTTGTTTTATTTTAAGAACAGTTTCAAAAACATGAAGGAATTATTGATATTAATAATAATAATAATAATAATAATAATAATAAAAGTCTTCAATTGCAAATATTCAAAATTGAAGACTTTTAAATATAGCCGTAATAACGGAATAATTTGTATATCTATATATTGAAAATTTAAGAATTTTTAATTATTACACTTCAGAATTGTAAAAATTCAAATTTTCCATCTTTAAATACTAATTGACTGCAAGTTGACTAAAAAATTCTCAAAATTGATTGAAATTTGACTCGAAACCAGCATGCAGAACCGGAAATTTTTTTGGAAAAGCCAAAAAATGTCTTTATAAACTATTAGGGTCAAAATTAAACGAATTTTTCATAAATTTAACTGAAACCCAACAACAGAATTGGAGCATTAAAAAAAACGGGAAAAATCCTAACCATGACCGAGCGCTTGATGCCCGCTTCACGAACTTTTTTAAAAAGAATTTTAAATTCATGTTTAGTTGTGCGAAAAAAATACTCCCTTTTCATTTCTTCTTAAAAAAAAAAATCTTCAGAGGTTGCGCTAGGCCGTTTTAGGTCTCAAAACGAATTTTCTTAGTTTCCAATCCTTTTCATTGAAACTTTAAGCTTAAATGTTCTTTCACCTCTAACAATGACTTCTTATTTATTAATGAATAAATCCTGAATTTTATCAAAACAAGAATAATTTGGGAGATTTAATTGGGCCTGGAATACGAAAATTTGTAATTTCATTACAATTAATAGTCTGAAATGTTCCCTTAACATTTTTTCGTGGAATAATATACAAGGGATTTCATCTAAAAATGAGAAAAATATTATCCATCAGAGATAAGTATAAAATTTTCCAACATTTTTTGACAGATTTTAAAGGAAATCTTATGTCATTTGAGAACTTTGTATGTGATTTACAAAAGTTTCTTTATTATAGTGAGAAAATTTCAGTAAATTCAATATAAATGCTATTTTTCTCATTGACAAAATATGTCTCGCCGTGTTTCTAATCATTCGACACTGTGTTTTTAATGTTTTATTAACATTTAAAACACAAGAAGTAAGACTCGAATTTTCTATAAGATTCCATTTACGGCATTTTCTTAAAATATTTGTCACATGGATGTATTAAATTATATTATTTTTATATCAAAATTTTATTTCTTAACATTTTTTCTTGTTTATTTATCATTGATCATTTTAGTTGATTTTTTTTCTTCAAAATTGCACTGTAAATGATTTTTTAACTCAAAATTAAAATTTATGGTTAAACATTAAGCTTCTTCAGTTAAAAATTCAAATATTTTTTGAAAAGTTCTGTATTTTTTGAAACTTTGTTTTTTGTGGCAGAATATTACTTTTTTTGTTTACTAACCGACTTTTTTGGTTGAAAATTTAACAACTATTTCGTTTCAAATTTATTTCATTTGCCTAAAAGTGTATCTTTTTTAGTTGAAAATTCATCTATTTTTGTTGAAAAATTGCCTTTCCGGTAGAAAATTAACTTTTTTGGTTGAAAACTCAACTACATATTAGGTCTAAATTCCATTAAATTTTTTTTATAGAAATTTAATGTTTATGTTAAAAATTCATCAGTTTGGTTAAAAATGGAATTTTCTCATGAAAAATTTATTTTATTTGCTTAAAAATTTATTTCTCTAATTAATCATTAAACTTTTATATTTTTTGTTAAAAAATTATATTTTTCAGCTGGTAATTCACCTATTTTGTTGAAAATTTGCCCTTTTTTGGTAGAAAATTAAGCTTTTAGTTGAAAACTCAACTATTAGGTTAAAAATTTCATTAAAAATAAAAATATTTGATTGAAAATTCATTTCTTTGGTTGAAAATTAGTTTCTTTGATTGAAAATTCATTTTTTAACTAGAAATTTCACTAAATTTTGTTCGAAAAATTTTGTATAGACATTTTATGTTTTTGTTGAAAATTTATCCGTTCATTTGAAAATTCTTCTTTTTTTCTTGTTAAAAATGATTTTATTTACTAAAAATGTAGTTATTTCATTTATGCTAGAAAATTCATTTTTTTTAAAGTTGAAAATGCACTTATATTGTTAAAAACTCATCCTTTTCAGTCGAAAAATCAATTATTTTGATAGAAAACGAATATTTTTGTATTATAAATTCAACTTCTTTTCTTAAATATTCGTTTTATGACTTAAAAACTGGACATTTTAGATTATATTTTTTTCTTTATTAATTATAAAATCTTGCTTTCTGGAAAATTCAACTCTTTTGTTGAAAATTCGCATTGTTTGATTAAATTCAACAGTTTTTCATTGAAAATTAAAATATTTGTTGGTGAAAATATCAAATTTTACACTTTTTGTTGAGAAATCATTCCTTTTTATCAAAGATTAACAAATCTTAAATTTTTTCCATTCTATTATACACACAAATTGTGACATTGTCTCTGTCCTTCGACTAAAACTCTATTCTTCATTATGATATTATTTGTATGAATTTGGCAACATTTCTTTCTTCGAGTTTTTCAAATTACGTAATCGGCACTCAGGAAACGCGACAACAATGCTTTCGAGATTTTCGTGACATGCCTTTTTTTAGAGAAAGGTTTTCAATTGCTTAAAATAAAAGCCGATATAGAATAATAGGTAAAAATAGATTCTAAAGAACATTAGCAATCTTTAAACTATCAAAAATGTGTCTTTGTATACTTCGAAATTAAAGCTTTTTTCTGCCATCCGGTGGGAATATTTTTAATTTATTCCGTATGGCGACTATAACAAATACTTTTCAGATTGAAAGATTTTGTTAGCCTTTTTGTGAAAAAAATTAAATGATTAAAAAAATAAAAGAAAATTTATGGCAGTATTTTTTTTTTACCAAAAGGAAGAAACTCAGAGTGTACCCTTTTTTTACTCCAGACTCACACTTTTTTTGGTCACCCTAACGCCTAACCTGTACCTACTATTGCAATAAGAAATAGTTTCGGAAAAGATTTACTTGCTTTTACTTGGCACCATGCCAATGCCAGGTAGACCACTCGGTATGCCATAAATATTTTTAAGGCTTCAGACCACAAGGCTATTAAAGGATGGGATTAAAATTAGTATCGAAAATAAAAAACTTGGATAGAAGTCGGTTTCCGATTTAAGAATACTAGGCATTAACATACCGAAGACACCTGCAAATAATAAATTTTTTTTCAACTATGCTATATAATTTTGACCATAGGAACGTATTGGTGCTAATGATCATTTTGAGAATTCGAAACTTGACCTCATTGGAAATTCAAACATTCGCGCGAAATGTTTACACACGTGGCACCGGATTCGGTATTTCAGGTTGGGTGGGGGTAATCCAAGATGGCCGCACACCGAGGGCATAAATATAAAACCAGATGAAACTTTACTTTTTGAATATCTTCCTCAAAAAGAATTTTTCGCATAAGTGTTTCTGTATATTATTTTTATTTTTCAAACGCTATTCATTAAGTCCGATTTCTGCGACAATTTAAATTTAATCAATGAAAAATAACTTTTTCCTATGCAAATTATTAATAAAAATGTATAATTCATTTATAAAATAAATCAAAAGAATAAGTCATTGAATTGAAGTGAGAAAATTCAATGTTTTAATTACTGGTCACTTTTTCTCATGTAGTTTTGAATTTTACAAACATAACATGATTGTCTTCTGAAAAAATTCAAAAGACCAAATAGGAGAATTTTTATTTAATAAAGATAAATTTTGAACCAAAAACGAAATAGTTCAATTCACAATCAAAAAGATTATTTTCAAACAAGAAAATTAAATTTATACTAGAAAGATAACTTTTCAAAAACATACAAAAATTTCCAACTGAATATTTGAAGTTCTAATTAAAAAAGGCAAATGTTCTAGTAAAATAGAGCGAATTTTCAACAAAATTGTTAGATTTTCAACTAAAGAGACAAAGTTTTAACCAAATATGGAATAGTCAAATTTTCAGATTAAAAAATTGAATTTTCCACAATATAGTTCAATTTGTAAGAAAAGAAGTGAGTTTTGAACTTTTTTAATAGAATATTTAATATAATAGTTATATCTTCAGCCATAGAAATGAATTTTCAACCATCTTCAATTTTCAGTTTAAATAATAATTTTGAACCCAAAAAACATAGATTTGAACAAAATTCTAAAATTTTTAACCTTGACTAATGAATTTCAAATCAAAATAAAACAAATTTCTAATAAAATAGTTGAATTTTCAGCGAAGGAAATAAATTTGTAACAAAAAATGAAATGTTATAATTTTCTGAAATTAGTCAATTTTCAAACACATAATGGAATGTTCAACTAACAAAATCAGTTTTCAAGAAAATAGAACCGAATGTTAAAAAAATTAGTAGTAGAATTTTCAACCCAAAAAATGATAATTTAACCAAAAAGGTTCGTTTTTAAGAATAATGATCCATTTTCAACCAAAAGAGACGAATTTTCAATAAAATACATATGAATATACTTATACATATGATTTTCACCAAAATAGTTTATTTTTAACCAGAGATGAATCTTAACAAACAACGTGAAATGCAAAATTATAATTCAACCAACAAATGTGTTTAATTAGAAGCCAGTGAATTCAAACAAAAGAAAAAAAGAAAACGATTTTTCTCCAAGACAGTTGTTTTTTTAATTTGAAAAAAATGTTTTTTTTTTGCTCTAATAAAAACTAAAACTTTTTAAAGCATGTACTTTGAAACGTTTTTTCAGTAAACAATAATGTTATATTTGTGAAATTCAGAACTGTACAAGAAAAACTGACCGTACTCAAAATATTAAATTTTTTCTATGCAAACTGAATGTCTAACACTTTGACTCTATTTTACAAAGGAATTATAAACTTTTATTAATAATTTGTAAAAAAAAAGCTATTTTTCTTATATTAAATTTGAATTTTCCCAGAACACGGACCCGAACAGGTTGCGCACCCTGGTGAGTGGTAAACACTCCCATTGAATAAAAAACTCTTTCGAAACAAAATTATAAATATTTTTATTTAATTAAATAACTTTTGAATAATAAAAAATAATATCCAACAACTCTCTTGGTAAAAAATAATTATTTAGTACCAGATATTTAAAGAACAAAGTTTTGTCCCATACATTCGACTAGCGTGTTCACCCTCGGTGTGCGGCCATCTTTCCAGTGACGTCACAACCTGAATTGCAAATATGCACCGGAAGTGGCCAAGAGTCGCCTATCGATTTGCGGAGGGTCTCCTCCTTTTCCGGTACGCTGTGTAGCGGGTCTTTGGGTAATATTTTCTATCTCTCATTCAGGCAGTTATACGTTGGTTTGTTCGCATGTAAAACTTCAGAGTGCTTTTCATTGGAAAGGGTAAATCATTTTTAACCGTTTAACCTAGTCTCTATCATTTTTTCTTCCTTGAAATCCAACTAATCGCTTAAATTAATTTTCCCTAGTGCAGTATGGAATCCAACTCCATTTGCAGAGGTTCCTTAAGTTATAGCTTTTTTCTCGCTGAGCTACCTGTAATTGTTACTAAATCATAGAGATGCTAATCAAAATTTACTGTTTTAAGCATACAAACACGTCAACAAGATTCTTAATAAAAATTAAAACTCTTATTTGACAAACTGAGCATTCTAACTTCCAAATTTGCCTCTAGGTAGCGCTTGAAACCTTGCATGACGTCATTAACATATTTCATTTATACAGAATTTATGTAATCAGCCTTGAACTTTCATTGTTAAATTAAGCAGTTTTTTCATGCTTATCGCTATTTTCATAAATTTTTATTAGTTACTAAGTCTTGACTGATACATGAGTGAATAACTGACAAGTCCCTGGCCAGGAAATCAATTTTGAAACGTGTTATTTCCAACTTGACAGAAAGTACCATTTTGCGATTCGGTTGACCTACTAATTGAACCCCGTTAAAATTACTACTAAAATCCAACAAAACTTAAATCGAAATCAGTGTTTTTAATAAAATTCAACATAAAAGGATTAACTTTGAAAAAAAACATTGCGCACATTCTCGGAAATCGAAGTGGCATCGACGCAATGGCGGTTGCGCGAAGGCCGCGGAAGAATTTTTCAAATCAGTTTAAATGACCTTTTTTCGAAACATTGACCTCGATGATGTCCCACAGCAACACGGATCTCAATAATACATTTCACCATTTTTTTTTCGAATCGAAAAATCATTTCGTTTAGAGAAAATAGTGAAAGCGCTGGAAAATAGTAATACGCATGCGCGAATTCTCGCAATGCATTATGGGTGGATTGAGCCAGCGGGGAAGAAGGAACGGAGTTAACAAAATGGCGGCCAAGCTGGGGTCTGTGACCATATAGTACGCGTGAAATCTGTAAATTTTTTTATGATGTTGTGATGCTCCTTATCAATCTTAGTAATTTCGTGAGCGCGTGTGCTTCTGGTTCTTGTTAATCCGAAAATTGTACAATTCTGTGCGCAGTGAATGCTCGGTTGGGATCTTTGTGTGACGCGTAGACACGACGATGCAGGTGAGTGTGAGGGTTCGAATTTTGTCGAATTTTCAGCCACCCTCGTATTTTTTATCGATGATTGTTTGTTTTCATCGTCAATAAGAACGTCGGTGGATTATTTGCGAAAAAGATTTACGTAATCAGGCCGCGGTGTTTGTTTGGAATAGAGGGAAAATCACGTTGCCACAAGCGTTTCTCTATTCTGCGAAGAGAAAAAACCCTTTAAAACCCAAAATAATTATTAGGAGTGCTTTTAAATAATTTGTGCGTGTAGGGCGGGGCCTGAAGGTCCTGCCGAGGCCAGGGACTTGTCCATCTTACGCTCTGATTTTCTTCAACTTTAGCAAGTTTTCAGCTTCAAATAACCTAGAAGTTTGTTTACATTCTATTCAAACACGTGTTTTTTATTGATAAAGCCAGTGTTCCACCCCAATTTTTCCTAAAAACGATCCTTTGGGTTCTTCCTCAACTCTGGCTTGGGCTTATTTCAAATTTTGTGATGGACCCATTTTTGCAAATTAAGCCTAAAGTTCATGATACCAGGTCTCCTTGTCATCATGAAGTGATCAGTACTTCCTAGTGAGATCATTAGACAGTCGTTTTTAACACCAGTTTTGAGAAATAATCTTCATGTTCCTCAGAATGATAAACATTATTCAGGGTTTTCAGGGACTTGGCATATTTTTTTGGGGGTTTGGCATGATGTTTCATGGGGTTTGAGGGAAAATCTTTCTACAGAAGCCCTCAAGATTACCAATATTGTTCTCAAATTTTAGGGAAAGCAGATTTGCAATGAATCATCCTCATTTTGCAATGCTTGGTCAGCATGGTGGCATCTTATCATGGGTTTTTACACCATACAAATGTCATATATACATATACTTCTGTCAAATTCTTAGTTAAGGGTGTTTTCATTTCACAGGAATATTTTTAACATTCTTCTCAACTTTTGTAAATTGTGAACTTTAACTAACACATCGATTTCTAATCGAGATGAACAAGTATTTGCATCTTTTACACCATAAAAATGTCATATATATATGTATACTTATCTCAAATTTTCAATTAATGATATTTTCATTTCACGGGGTTAGTTTAAGGAGCCTTCTAAATTTTTTCAAACTGAGGATTTTAACTGAAACATAGATTTTTTACAAATATAAACAAGTTTTGGCCTCATTCACACTATAAAAATATCATAAATATACTTATATATATTTATATATACTATATATATACTGTATATACTTGTGTCAAATTCTTAATTAAGGGTATTTTCATTTCATTTGCATGGTTTTAAAATTCATCCTAATTTTTTTTAAATGGGTATTTTTATTGAAACAGATTTTTAATGCAAAGAAAGAAGTTTTGGTATCAGTGAATCTATTTTTGGGACACAATCAATTTTATACAATTTTTGTTAATATAATGCATTTAATAAGCATTCAAGAGACCAAGTGCAAACTATGTTTATGAGTGTAAAGATTTTTCCCATGGGAATTTAATATTGCTGAAACAATGATTATTTGAATAATTTTTGGAACAATATTACCCATTGAAATAGTACGAAATTTTTTGTTTGTTAAATTTTAGCTCATTAAAGCACAACGAATGTAATTAACAAATATTTTTTGGGTCTAGAGACTCATTTTCTTACAAGGAAAGTGATTATAAAGAATTTGTGTATAGTATGCTGATCCCTAACATTTTTTGAAAACATCAGTTTTACCCTATTTCTTGTGAAACCTGATTTTCAATTTATGATATTCGAAATTTTTGCAACAGAAGTGACAATTTGTGAGCATATTAGTATTTTATTTAATTTTCAAGCAAATTTTGTAACACAGCTTTAACGGAAATACGAATTTTGTGCGGTTGCTAATTTTTTTTTCTCATACAATTAATTTCTTTACTTTTAATTTGAAACATCGTCTGGAATAAAGCTTATGTTTTTAATACTCCAATGAAGTCACTGAACTAAATATTAAATTATATGTAGACATTTTATAAAAATTAATGTCGCGACTTATTTTTTGGATGTGTAATTTCCTTATTTGTTCAGAAACTAAATACTTTACTGTGATACTTTTTTCAAATTACTCATTTTTATCCTGCGTTCTTCATGATAATACTTTACTCGGCAGAAAGTACAGTATATTGTACTCCTGTAGACATTTCAACATTGAATAAATAAACCATCTATTTTACAGAAGGATGTTTCTTTATTATTTTAGGATCCCCGTCCTAATTTAAGTTTTCAGCATTTAGGAATTGCGAAAATATATAAGATAACTAAACAAATTTTTATGGCTGAGCAAGTTGAATTTCTTGCCCATAAAGAAATTTCGCTTGCCCTATAAAGGTATGGAATTATACGATTCACACAACATGGAGGATTACTTCCACAAAATGGCGGACTTGCCTTCTTAACGAAGGATAATTTTCCAAGGTGGCTGGCGTAGCCGTTTTCTCCTCACATATCGCATTTCATAATGGTTGCGACGAGGCAATTCATTGTTCAGATTTAATTCTCAATAATATAGAATCGATATGTATAGGTTTTTAAAAATTCCAAACAACACCGTGGCTGCACTTTTTACAATTTACAAGAGTGTAGTTGACAATTTTTTCATGAATTTGCAGAAAACATTAGAATCAGAATCTGGTAAAGAGTCAGGTAAAGAATCTGGATCAGATTCTGAAAACGAAAATGGAAGTAAGAGCGACAGCAGTTCCTCCAACGGCAGTAAGTCGTCAGGTTCCGGGTCGGATAGGTGGGTATTTCTACTATTAAATTCGTTGGTTCCTTTGTTACTAAAGAGCCAACAATTCAGTCAAGTCAGTTTTTTCCACGTTGAGATTTTACAATGAATACGATGTCATGCTTAAATTTTTTAAAATTATATTGCAATATGTAGAATAGGGTTATCCTTGCTATTCAAAGTTAGATTTTTTTTATTCTCACCTATTGTTCTAAGTGCCTTTAATATTCATGTTCTTTGGGGCATTCAAACACGGGGGGATAAAAGTGAGAAAAAAAATCTGTTTTTGAAAAATCAGGGCTACTCTAAAGTAAAAGCAGTGCAGAAAAATATAAACTGTTCTCAGTATTTTATTTGGCTTTTTGGTATATAGGGATATTATTTTGAAATTAATGTTTTAACGCTAGAGCTTGATGAAAACACTAACATTGGGTCTTTGAAACCTGCTAATCTTGTGTAAACTGCTGGATTTTATTTTTAATCGTGTATATTTTCTTGTTCTCGTGTGTTTGTCATTATTTCCTAAACCTTTGTTTTACTCCAAGAAAGTATTTATCTACTTGATATTTTGTGCTTGTCACAAGTTCGTGTACTCTCTTCTTTTTAATGTACGGCTTCTAAATCTTTCATTTTTGTTTTTAAATATGCTCCGTTTATTTTATTTTATGCTGCAAGTCCTATCTATATGGGCAACTAAAAATAAGGTGACACAAATAACTAGAATAAAACAATGGATTTGCTTATAAGAAACTGAGTTACATTCACAGCCCGAAATTAAATTGGGTTAAAATAATTTAAATGAAATTTCTTAAATAGCCATTATAAATAGAAACTAATAATATAGTCAGAAATCTTGGAATTTAAATTTATTTTCGAATGTTTTCTACGCATATTATTATTTCATGAAATATCCGAATGGCGTTTTATTTCTTCTGAGCTCACGTATTCATTAAAAATTAATATTCATGACGCAATATCATTGCCTTAAAATAGATTAGATAAATCCATTTACCTAGTGTATCTACGTCTTTTCAAATATTCAAGTTAGGTTTTCGTACATGATTTTAATGTGCGTAATGTTATGACTAGATTTTAAAATCATTTAAGTTTGAATTATAATTTAATTTTTAAATATTTATAAAAAACTCTAAAATATTAGTCTATTCGGGACTTATTGGAAAATAATTCAAGATTATCATGTTTCATTGAATCGTTTAGTTTTAACGAGAAATAACAAAATTCTGATTCAATTAACTTATTGCATAAAATATGGTGATGTAGAAATATACAAAAATATTCTGACTGCTTCATGCAGTGAATCTAGCTCCTCGGGTTCCGGTTCAGCGTCTGGTTCCGAATCAGAGAAATCTGACAAATCCCAAAAGTCTGAGAAATCGGAAAATTTAAATACAGCTGCACAAAATGATAATTATTTGAGTAAAAGCTCTAATCACAGCACTGAAACAAAAAGTAGGCATAAGAGCGACTCTAGTCGCGAATGGGATGAGAATCCTGATATATATGGCATCAGAAGATCCAATCGGTCGAGGAAGGAGCCTGAAAGGCTCACGGCACAGCGGGAAAGCGATAGTGATGGCCGGAAGAAAATTAAGAAAAAAAGGTAAGTACTTTGGGGAATAATATTTTTTTATTCACTGTTAGGGATAATATGAGTGATTATTCCATTCTTGTATTAGGAGATTTAGCTGTCAGTTGAAATAACGGATCTTTCATAAACTACATTGCCACGTGTGGGGGGGGGGGGGGGGGGGGGAGTAACTGTGCACGTTATAGATTTTTTTTCTAAATTGCATATGGTAACGTTTTTAGTACGTTATCAGACTATTAATGTTTTGGTAGAAAATTAATCCTTTTGTTTCGAAATGCAACTTTCCATTTGAAACTTCAAGTTTTTAATTGAGAACTCTAGAATTTTATTAAAAATTCGTATTTGTTATTAAATTAATTTTTTTTCCATTCTTTTTTTACTTGATAACTTGAATTTTATATAAAACTTTATCTTTTTTGGTATTAAAATAATCTTTTTGTTTGAAAATTATTTTTTAGCTGAAAATTTAAATTTTTGGTTGAGAATTCTTGAGTTATATTGAATATTTGTCTTTTTTGATGGTGAATTAGTCTTTTTGTTTAAAAAATTCATCTTTTTGGTTAAAACGTTAACAAATAAGTTTTAAAGTTGAACTGCTTTATTAAAAATAAAGGCAAAAAATTCTGTCTTAAAAATTCAACTTTTTGGTTGAGAATTCTTTAATTTTATTGAAAGTTCGTCTTCTTTGGTAGTAAATTAATCTTTTTGATTAAAAATTCATCTTTTTTTAGTTGAAAACTTAACTTTTTGGTTGAGAATTCTTCTATTTTGTTAAAAATTCGTCTTCTTTGATAGTATAATAATCTTTTTGTTTAAAAATTATTTTTTACTTTAGAATTAAACTTTTTGGTTGAGAATTCTTGAATTGTATTGAAAGTTCATATGTTTTGATAGTGAATTATTCTGTTTAAAAATTCATCTTTTTGGTTAAAAATTTAACAACTAGGTTTTAAAGTTGAACTACTTCCTTAAAAATAAAAGAAAAAACTTTCCTTTGTAAAAATCCAACTTTTCGGCTGAGAATTATTTAATTTGGTTGAAAGTTCATATTTTTTAGTTGGAAATTTAACTTTTTAGTTGAGAATTCTTGAATTTTGTTATAAAATTTTTTTTTTGTAGGAAATTAATTTTTTTTTTGTTAAAAATTTAACAACTAGGTTTTAAAGTTGAAATACTTTCTTAAAAACCCATTTTTTGGTAGGCGATTCAAAATTTCGGTTACAAAATCACATCTTTAGTTAGAAATTGAACTGTTTTGTTCAAAAGTGCCTTTTTTTTTTGGGTTAAAAAATTACTATGGTAATTGAAAATTTACCTATTCCATTTTTTTGTCGAAAGTGGTTCTTTTTTAAGGGAAAATGCAACTTTTTGTTCAAAATTCTTTTAGGTTGAGAGTTCTCCTATTTGGTTGAAAAATCGTGTTTTTTGTTTAAAATTAACTTTTTAAAATAAAAATCGCATATTTTTTATTTGATAATTCAACTGTTTTCTATAGTGAAATTCTTTATTTTGTAGTGAAAGTCCAATAATTTAGTAACAAAAATGAACTATTTCATATTTGTGTAAAAATGTACCTTTTTCAGTTTAAACTTTTGTGTGTGGGGGGGGGGGGTTAATAGCCCAAAATTGGTGACGTAGTTTATGAATTATCCTTGAAAACCTTCTTGATCTTTGAACAAAAGTCTTTTTTTTACCCACTTTTTGTTTAAACTTGACTTTTGTTTTATTGTTTTGATATTAGTAAAACATACATGAATTTTTCATTTAATTTTTACTTGGGATGTGTTTTTTTTTTTGCGAATTTGTCCATAAGAGCTAGATTTTATTTTGTGTAATTCAATTAAGAATTTCGCAAATTCTTTATTTAATCAGAAGCTTGTCAACTTTTTAAAACATTTTTCTACCTTGATGAATCATAACTTAAGTAAATGAATTTTCTTTTGAATTTTGGAATTAGTACTTTTTATATAGGCATTATTATTTATTACAAATTTTTGTATTTTAAACTTGGAGTTATTTTTTTATCAGTAACATTGCCTGATATCACAAAGGAATATGAGCTCTAAATCTTAAAATGTATTGCTTTAAATATTAGTTTCTACAAAAATTCTAAACACTCGTTTCCTAATTACAAAAGCAAAAACAAAGTACTTAAAAAAAGTACCATCTTCAATTTTGTAAAAGTAGGGTCGATAGGGTTAAGTGTGGTAGGAAATTGCAAAGTTAGACTTCGATCAGTGCTAAATTTTACAAGGATGTACTTTCGTAACTACACAATAAAAAATTAAGCATCCATTGATGCTTGTATATATATTTTAATTTATAAGAATATCAATGAAAATAACATTTAAAAAATTTGATTTTGGAATGAAAAGTTCAGTGATATTTTTTCATTAAAAATAATCAAATTTATGCAAAAAATAAAGGAAATTTTAAGAAAGTATGTCTTCCTTAGTTCTTAAACAAAATATCAAAAATGGTGCTTTTAGTGGAAACATGTAAATAAAAAACAGATGACACAATTACGAATTTGAGATTTGTAAAAGCATATCGCCATTCTTTGAAAATAATTAATTTAATCAATCACTACCGGCATCCAACTCATTCCTGCGAATAACAGGAGATATAATCAGTATGTTGCAATAAAAAAAGTTAAAAAACTAATTAGTTTTTTATTACAAATTTTCTCTTTATCACACTAACCCCGTTATAAACACGCCTATTGACCCTATTTCAATTTTTTTCATATGACCTAAATAATATTTAAACAGTTTTTACAATATTTATCATAAAAAAAAAACTTATTTTTGAGATAACTAAATATTCGTGTGTATCCTCCCGTTAATTTAAATTAAACAAATGTATGTTTTGTGGCAAAATGTCGGTTATTTTACTTGAATGCTAGATGTAAAAAGAACAGCATCTACTTTTACCGCTAGCTTTCATTTAGGTTATACTGTAAAAAAGTTGGTGATGTTTAAAATGAATTGTAGTTTTACTTGCAATTTTACTCGCGTTTATTGCAAATCACATTCCATAATATGGTAAATTTAGGATAGCCGATTACTTGCTGGCAATGTTCGTAATTTCACGTTATAGGACAATATGAAAATACTATCTCCTTCTTCAAACATTTGACGGAAAAAGAGTGACAGATTCGTCCTTTTTCATCATTAATTTGTTGCCCTTTATCATTTTTTCGGCACAATGAGAATGTTAATCTGATGTTTCGAACATAACCTCGAAATTGAATTTTTCACAATAATTTTTAACGCGGGACTAGATAAAATTACTAATTTTTTTACAGTATAATATTATTTGTATTCTATTTCATTACTTCTGCTTGGGATTCGTAAAACATTTATTTCAATTCCTTTTATTGAAACTCAATTTACATGGAATAGTATATTTTCTAGCAACTCCAAAATTAGAGCGGCTAGTCAAGCTTTTTATGTTTTCGTAATAACACATGCTTTAATTATTCTCGCAATCGAAAATAGATAACCCGTTTCCCACCATTTCG
The DNA here is from genome assembly GCF_010883055.1 of Belonocnema kinseyi. Lineage (NCBI taxonomy): Eukaryota > Metazoa > Arthropoda > Insecta > Hymenoptera > Cynipidae > Belonocnema > Belonocnema kinseyi. The sequence goes on along the minus strand of NC_046659.1, from coordinate 123,290,835 downwards.
CAAGACAAGAGTGTTGTATCTTTTATGTCATGATTTCAGTGTGATTTCCATTGTCTTGTTTTTTACGAGTTTTTTAACAAGTCACTAATATGCTCCAAACATCTAAACGACTTCTTGAAATTACTTTTCATAACACTGCACTATTAATACAGTGGTTTTGATTAAAAAAATTGTTCCTATCGCTTTTTATCTCCATTTTATGGAAATAAAAATTTTGTTTTTTATGCTTCGTCATAAGTTTGTTTCCTTTAAAGATACATTCTTTCTTTTCACAATTATATCATATATACATTTTATACTGTAAATAATGAAGATTTCGGTTTTAATGAAAATAATATTGAATATTTTCTTGACGTTTATTTTTTGATTAACAAGACACATTAATTCCCTGGTGAACAAATTTCTAAAAAAAAAGTACAAAAAAAGCTAAAATCATTTTTACAGGAATCCACAAATAAATGCAATAAATTACAGACAAGTACAACTTTTTTCCTATTATTCGGACGAATTTTGTACTTTTTTTTTTGTATATTTCTTTATATTGTTGTAATTTTAATTTTCTACAAGAATTGACAACTGTAAGATTATACTAAGATTTGCAGGGCTTGCAGCCAAAAGTTGTTCATTTTCGACCCAGGATGACAAATATTTAGAATATTGCAATGAGTTAAGTTTTAATTAAGATAAAGATACATGATAGCTATGACAAAGAAAGCTTTTACGTTGAAACTTTGAAGGTATGGTAGAATATTAAAAGTCAGTAATGAATAATCGTTACTAATAACAAATCTTTATGCTTCAAGTTTTTGTTTTCAAATGTTTAGAAATCGGTTGGACACAATATATGTGGTTTAAAAGTATGTCATTGCAATGTTCGCAATATTTTTCATCCTAGGTCGAAAAAGAACAACTTTTTGACTGAAAATACAAATTGAAGTTATAAACATTTTTATTCTTTTGAAACCTTTCATAATGAATAAAAGGCTTTTACATTTTTTGTTTGAAATGTTTTTAAATCGGTGCAAGTTTTTAATTATTTTAAAAACTTTTAAATATATTCTAAGCTGTATTAAGCTTCCTCGGATTTTTGCAAAATTAATAATTTTTCAATCGTTATGTATTATTTAAATTTTTGTTTTCTTAAATATGTTCTGAACATTAATTTTTCAAAATAAAAAATCAGTTTAACCCTTAAACGGCCAAAACGCCACTGCCGGTACACTGCTTTTCAACGGCCAATAACTAAGACTATTCGACACTAGAAAAAATTGAGACACATATATTTTTATTGCTTAAGATCTCCTCTTTCCGACGGTGCCAACGAAGTTCCTCAAAAAATTTATTTATTATCCAAAAATGCAGTTTAAACAAAAAAAAACGTGATTTTTCGTGCCTATTTTTTTTTGTGAACCATTTTCCAAAGCTTTTCGAGTCTGTAATTAACCTGGAATCTCACTAACCGGTGGAATAAATGCCTAAACTTTGAGAATCCATGGTTCAAAGATCGATTTTTCGTTTTAGTATTTTCAAAATGGCATCTTAATGGCAAAATTTTTGTGAAAACGTTCATGAATTTTTTTACAATAAACGATGCGCTTTCGGGAAAATCATCAAGAATAAAAAGTTCTTGTAATCAGCCAAGGAATACGCCTGAATTTTTTCGAATCGTTTTGAGCAAAATTTTGGATTTTGCATATGAACAATTTTTGGAAAATTCAAAATTTTGCTCAAAACGCTCCGGAAAAATTCAGGCGTATTCCTCGGCTGATTACAAGAAATTTTTTATTCTTGACAAATTTTCCGAAATTGTCATCCTGGGAATTTTCGAGTACACCCAGCGAAAAAAAAAATGCCAAAGCGTAAAGCCTCAAAAATTGCAACAAACTCCGAATCGAAATGGGATTCCGATGAAAATTATGAACGTATCATCATACCTAATCCAGATTACTCTGGCTCTGATGGAGATGATTCATCAGATGACGAGAATTCGGGATCGG
>NC_046659.1:123277128-123288738 GCF_010883055.1 Belonocnema kinseyi | reverse complement strand
AGGCACGAAAAATCACGTTTTTTTTTTGTTTAAACTGCATTTTGGGATAATAAATAAATTTTTTGAGGAATTTCATTGGCACCGTCGGAAAGAGGAGATCTTCAGCAATAAAAATAATGTGTCTCAATTTTTTCTAGTGTCGAATAGTCTTAGTTATTGGCCGTTGAAAAGCAGTATACCGGTAGTGGCGTTTTGGCCGTTTAAGGGTTAAAACCTTGAAAGGCTTTTAAAAAGAGTCAAAATTTTATTTAAAAAATTTTGTTTTTCAATAAGTTTGATATTATTTAAAAGGTTTTTAAAAATGATAATTTAATTAAATTCATCGCTTTTATTACTAATGCAACAGTGATAATACCTTGCAAAGTAAACTTATACACATTTTTAAATAAGGTTTTTTTCATTAAAATGCATTTTCCTGTCTGAATTAATCGATGAAATTATTTTGAAAAATAAATAACATCTCGAAATTAAAATTTCATTTGATACATGTGGATGTCTAGGTAAACTTTTAATTTAAAAAAAAACGTGCTCCATAACTAAAGATTCTGCTTGATCTTTGATTTATTGTGCTAGCAAAAGTTATTATTAGTAAAAGTTTAATATTTAAAAAAATCGTTGTTTCTTGTAGAAACTTAAAATTATATGTTCTACAAAAATTGGAAGCACAGTATAAATCCAAACGTTTTTTTATGTAAAGATTTTTTGTTTGTAAAGATTTGCAATTTTCTACAATAATTTATCCTATTAAGTATTAATAATACTAATCAACAAAATGTAAAATTCTGTATTTTTCTGTAATAATTAAAAGTTATAAAAATGTTTAAATTGTTGAAAATTATACTTTAATGTTAATTTTTTTAGTTTTCTAAAAGAAAATAGAAGAAAAAATTATCTATTGGTATTTAATTGTATTTTTTTTTGATAAATTTTTGCACATTTTTTCAAAAATTGAAGTAAGTAAAGTAAAATTTGTTTCTATCGGGATGTGTCCTTTTATTTATGAATTTGTAAGATATTACAAAGATTTTCTTGTTAATCAAAGGGTTAAATTCATCAGAAAAGAGTTGCTATTTTACAGCTCAAATAGTTGCTCCTCTTTCAGTGTGCAAAATACATGGAATTCTGAGAGCTCGGATTCAGAGTCGGATGTTGAAAGAAAAAGACCCCCTCCTAGTAAATCGATAAATCGACAAGCTGCCCAAAAGGCCAAAGAAAAGGCCCGCACGCGTAAAAAGCAACTCTCGGATTCATCTGAATCCGATTATGACAGCGATGAGCGCAGAAGGTAGGCCATATGTAAACATTCTCAAATTTGTATTACTTAAAAAATCTGTCTTTTTTCCAATTTTATAAACTAAATGAATTTTTCAATAGACAAGTAACGCGGAGACAAGCAGCTTCTGTGAGCTATAAAGAAGACAGCGAGGAGAGGACAGACAGTGAGGATCTCATTGAACAAGATGAGGCGGAAGTACCAGCTGAGCCTGATAATGCTGAAACTATTGAACGCATATTGGGAAAGAGGAAGGGCAAAAAAGGAGGTTTGTGGAACAAACAATTGCGATTGCATTCTCACATTGTATATTAATCTGTCAAGTTGGTCTTTATTTATAATATTTCTGCAAATAGTTACAGGAAATGTGACGACCGTTTATGCCATTGAGGAAAACGGCGATCCTAATCCGGAGAATTTAGAAGAAGAGGAAACCGAAATGCAATACTTGATCAAGTGGAAAGGATGGTCTTACATACACAATACCTGGGAGTCTGAAGAATCTTTAAAGGCCCAAAAGGTGAAAGGTATTAAAAAACTGGAAAACTTCATAAAAAAAGAACAAGACATTAAATACTGGAGAGAATGGGCGGGTCCCGAGGACATTGATTATTACGAATGCCAACAAGAACTTCAACAAGACTTAATCAAAAGTTATTACAATGTCGAGAGAATTATAGGTAAGAAATTTTTCTAGATCGAATGTTTGGTTTGATTTGAATCGAGTCTCAAGGTGTCTACTTAATCTGGAAATTTCAGGGATTTTTTTTTTAGTCAGGAAAATTGTATAAAGTGCAATAAAAACATGAATCTCCATTTTTAAAAGTAGCTTTATATTACTGTATTTAACTATTTGGTTGATAACTTGTTGTTTTTTTTTTCTGTTAGAAATTAATTTTTTTAACCGAGAAATTAACTTTTATTTTTTGTTAAAAATTCATCATTTTCATTTGAAAGTTCAAGTATCTCGTTGAAACTGCATGTGTTTTGTTTGGAAGTTTGCAAGTTTTTTGGCAGTATTTTCTTTTTTGACAGACAAATTCTTCGTAGTCAATGATTAAATTAATTTTTAAGTTTTTTTTTTGTTTGTTGAATTAAGCTTTTTTTAAATTAAAAATTGAAATGTCAGTCACTACATTTTTTATTTAAAATTCATCTTTTTAGAATGCAAAATTTTATTCCTTGTTTAAAAATTAAACCATTTTGTTAAAAACTAATTTTTTTGTTGGGGATTTAGCATTTTAATTGAAAACTCATCTATTTACTTGGAAACTGAGCTGTTTTCTTGAAAATTCGTTTTTCCCTGACTGGAAGTTAATTTTTTTACTGAGCTTTAAATTACCTTTTTAAACTGAAATTTAACTATTTACTTTTTATTTGGAAAATCGTATTTTTGGTAGGAATTAATTTTCTTTGTTAAAAATTCTTTTTTTTTTTAGATTCAAGTTGAAGATTCATCGTTTTAGTTGAAAAATCATCACTTTCTTTAAAAATCTAACTTTTGAAAAAAAATAGGACTATTTTATTTTTGATTGTAAATTGATATTTTTGTTTAATAATTCATCTTTTTTTTGTAGAAAATTAAACTACTTGGCTTAAAGTTAAACTCTGTTGTTAAAATATCATCTCTATGGTTCAAAGTTTATATATTGAAGTTAAAACTTAAAATTTTAATTGAAAATTCATCAGTTTTGTTGAAAATTAGCTTTATCTAATGGAAAATTAATTATTTTAACTGAAAATTTATCTATTCCGTTTTTGGTTGGAGCCCTCTTTTTTAGTTCAAAATTCGACTATTTGGTTGAAAGTTTATCTTTTTTAATTGAAAGTCAACTATTTGATACTTTAGGGACAAATTCAAAAAATAAATTTTTATATTTTCAGTATTACTTAATTATCAAATTAATCCATGGTACTTGTATATTTAAGAGTATATTGTAATATAAATTCTCAACGCTTTCTAAATGAAACGTTTCAGTGGAATCCATAAAAACCGAAAAAATGAGCTATTTTGTTGAAAATTCATTTTATTACTAAAAATTTAATGATTCTAGTTAAAGACATATCATTTTAGTTTAAAATTCATGTTTTTGGTTTCATATTTAACTATTCCGTTTGAAGATTCATCATTTTAGTTAAAAATTCATTACTTTGTTTGAAAATGTAATGTTAATTCATTTTTTTTTTTTTTTTTAGAAAATTAATCTTCTTTGTTAAAAAATTAACTTATTGGTTGAAAGCTCAACTTTTTTGGTGAATGTTGATCTCTTTTCTTGAAAATTATTATTTTTAGAATCCATCATTTCAGTTGAAAGTTAATCTCTTTAATTGCAATTTTAATTCTCAGTCGGAAAATTTTTTGTTTTATTTTTGGAAATTAATTTACCTCACTGAAATACAACGTTCATTTTTGGTTGAGAATTGGCATTTTAAATTGAAAATTGATTTTTTCTGTTTTGAAAATTCGTCTTTTTTTATAGAAAATTAATATTTTTTGTTAAAACTACAACTTTTTCGTAAAAAATGTATATGTTTTGGTTGAAGATTCAACTAATTTATTAAAAATGCATCTCTTTGATTGTAAGTAGAACTATTTAAAAAAAAAATGTATATATTTTTTAAATGCAAATTCAACTACGTGATTTAAAGTTGAACTCCTTTGTAAAAAAATCCTTTTTTGTGTTTGGTTGAAGATTCACAATTTTAGATAAAAATTCAACTATCTTGTCGTAACTCAACATTCTTTTTTAAAATTCAACAATTTGGTAGAAAATTAAACTATTAGGATTTAACTATTTCGTTGGAAATACCAAAATTTTTGTTAAACATTATCTTTTTTTATCTGAAAATGTAGTTATTCCATTTTTTGTTAACAATGTTTCTTTATAAGTTGCAAATTCAACTGTTTTTAGTGAAAAAAATGAATATGTTTATTGTTTCGTTGAAAATGCAATCATTTGATTAGTTATATTTTTTAGTGGACAATTTAGGTTTTTTGGTTGAAAATTCGATCTTTTGGTTTGAAAATTCCATCTTTTAAAATCTCCTGGATTCACATAAAGTCACTTGGTGCTTAATGAGATGGAAAACTAGAAAGATAATTCGAAAAAGTGATATATGCAGGTTGAGAAACGAGAGTAATTTTTTTAATAAATACTGTCGTTGTTAATAATACACCATGCAAGATTAAAAATTAAGAACTCTGAACCATTAGACGGTTTGGATTATAAAACCGTTTTTACTGATATGTGTTCCACACTTGCAGTCTGTCAGATTTTTTAATTTCAATTACAGTAAACACTCTAGTTCTATTCCTTAAACCTGGAAATGTCAGGGATTTTTTTTTTTAAGTCAGGGAATTTTTTGAACATTAGAAAACCAATTTTTTCTACTAAAAATTTAACTATTCTATTTTTGGTTTAAAATTGATCAGTTTGCATAGAAAATTCAATTACCTTGTTAAAAATTCGTTCGTTTTGGTTGAATTCCATTTTTCTTTTATTGAAAATTAAAATCTTTTTTGATAGAAATATGAACTACTACATTTTCGTTCCGAATTTATCTTTTAGAAATTAAAATTTAATTACTCGGTTGAGAGTTACTCTTTTCTTTAAAATTAATTTTAAGTTCTTAAAGATTCTTAATTTTAATTCAAAATTTATCTCCTTGCTTAAAAAATGAGATGTTTTGTTGGAAATTCATCTTTCTTCGGTTAAAAATTAATTTTTTTTTACTAGAAATTTAACTATTCCAATTGCAAATTCGAATATTTTGTTTATTTTTTTTGTGTTGAAACTTATTTTGTTTGCGTAAAATGGAAATATTCAATATTTGGTTGAAAAATTATATTTTTTAATTCAAAATTTAGACTTTTTTGGTAGAAATTACTCTTCTGGGTTGAAAATTATTTTAGTTAAAAATTCCTTAATTTGTTTGAAAACTTAACTATTTTTAAAAATTACATTTGTTTTTGTTGTAAATTATTTCATTTTTTGTCTGGAAATGCAACTATTCCAGTTGAAAATTACATCTTTTTAGCTGAACATAAATTTTTTTGGTTCAACATAAATTTTGAACTGAAAATTTAACTACTACTATTTTAACTACTACTACATTTTTGTGGGAACTTGATCTTTTTTAGTTTAAAATTTATCTATTTGTTTGAAAATTTGTCCTTTTCTAGTTGACAATTAAAATATTTCGTTAAAAATTCATGTACTTTGTTAAAAAATCGTCTTTATAGTATTCCAGTTAAATATTCATCATTTTTACATGGAGAGAAATTTCAAGTAATTAATTCACGAAAGTGCGTGATTTTAGGGCTACAACTTGTACATGATTTAAAGTCTTGGACTCTGTGATCTAAAAACGTAGAATTCCAGATCTAAAAGCGAAGGGGCGTGGCCAAATGCCTGAAACAACGAGACCTATACTTTAAAAGCAAGGGTTGCGAGATCTTAGTTTTCGCGTCGAAGTGTAATAAAATCAAGAAGTAGTTCCGTGAATTAATCTCTCTCGAAATTTATCTGCGTGTGATTAAAAATGTATCTTTTTGTTTGAAAATAAAACTGCTTGGTTGAAAGTAAAATCAAAATTGTTTTAAAAATGAATCTGCTAAAAATCGACTAAAAATTTAATTACTCCATTTTTGGTTAGAAACTGAATCCTTTTTAGTTCTAACTTCAGCTATTTGTTTGAAAATCGATCTTTTTTTGGTTGTGAATTGAACTGTTTTATTCAGAATTAATGTTTTTTTTTATCGTCTTTTTGGTAGAAAATGAATCTTTTAATTCATCTATCTTGTTGAAAATGCAGTTTTTTACTTGAAAAGTTAAGAATTTTAAACGGTTTAAATTGAATGTTATATAATATCAGCATTAATTTTACCCAAATATGCATTCCCAAAGGACACGAAATTTAATGACTTGTATAACGTACAGTTTAAAATACGTGTGTCGAATGTCAAAAAAACGTTGAATGTTAGGCTAAAAACGTTCAATGATTCAAATACGTTATAAGAACGTCTTTGGAACATTGTATGTTTTTAGAACGTTATTTGGTCTGATTTATGACATTTTTAAGACGTTCTAAAGACGTCTTGGGACATTCGAGCCCAGTCTGTTGAATATGAAGCATTATTAGATAAAATATATATTTGGTTTAAATTATTATTCAAATTCATGGACTTTAAATAGAAATTCAAGAAATGAATAATAATGCTTCCAGTATTACTTAATTATTTAATTAACCGATCGAGCAAAAATATTCAAGATTATCTTCTAATATTAATTGAATTCATAGAAACGGGGGGAAAAACATTATTTATAATAATCTCGCGAAACTGTATATGAAAAATTATACCTGGAAAAAACTTGGAATCGTCAGGTAATTTGTTTCTAGGATTTAAGTAGACGCCCTGCTGTTTTTCCGCGTTTGATTAATTGCTTGTATTATCACAGCCGAATACAACAAACCCGACTCTGAGCATCCCGATTATTACTGCAAGTGGGAGAGCTTACCTTATGGGGATGCCACTTGGGAGGATGGAGCTCTCATTATTAAAAAGTGGCCGGAACAAATAAAGCAGTTTCGCGAGAGAGAAGATTCAAAAAGAACCCCCAGTAAACACTGTAAAGTCCTCAGGTCAAGGCCAAAGTTTCACCAGGTCAAGGAGCAACCCGAATACATGGGCAAGGGCAAAGAGTTGGTGCTCAGAGATTACCAGATGGACGGTCTAAACTGGATGATTCATTCATGGTGCAAGGAGAACAGGTACCGGTATCATGAATTTTTCTGTTTGAATAAAAGAGTAGAAAATAAAGTTTTTATACAAGTCAAATCTTTTTTTTTTTTTTTTTTTTTTTTTTTCAGTGTAATCCTCGCGGACGAAATGGGTCTTGGAAAAACGATACAGACAATCTGTTTTCTCTACTATCTTTTCCATACTCACCAGATGTACGGACCATTTTTGCTAGTCGTTCCTCTCTCAACAATGACTTCGTGGCAGAGAGAAATGATTCAATGGGCCCCAGAGCTGAATTTCGTCACGTACTTGGGTGACATTACATCCCGGAATGTCGTGAGTTGTCGAGTAGATTAGGAACCGTACTTAAATTACGTAACAGCTCACATAACAATATTCTTGAAAAGACATCCTTTTTGGTTGCAAATTCAACTGTTTTGTTAAAATTTCGTATTTTTGGGTCAAATATTTAGCTCTTTTCGTAGAGCATTAATCTTTTGTTTAAAATTCATATTTTTGTTGCTGATAAGTCAACTGATCTTTTTTGGAGAAAAACTATTTCTGAAATTTTGTTTAAAGTTTTTTTTTTTAGAAATATTGCATCTTTCTTGGATAAAAATGCAATTGTTTAGTTGAAAATTCAACTATTTCCTAGAAAAATTACTTTTTCTTTAAAATTCGTGTTTTTGGGTTAAATATTCAGCTCTTTTCCTAGAACATTAACCTTTTGTTTAAAATTCATACTTTGTTGCTGATAAGTCGACTGAAATCTTCTTTGGGTCAACACAATTTTTCCTAAAAATGTGTCTTTTTGATTTAAAAGTTGTTTTTTTGTTGTTGTAGAAACAGTGCATTTTTCTTGGATAGAAATGCAATTGTTTTGTTAAAAATACAACTATTTCCTAGAAAATTTACTTTTTGTTTAACATTCGTACTTTTGGGTTAAATTTTCACTTTTCCTAGAACATTAACCTTTTGTTTGAAGTGCATATTTTGATACTGAAAGTCGACTGAAATCTTGTTTGGATAAACACTATTTTTCCTAAAAATGTGTCTTTTTGATTTAAAAGTTGTTTTTGTTATTGTAGAAACAGTTTGTTGAAAATTCTACTATTTCCTAGAAAATTGACTTTTTGTTTAAAATTCGTACTTTTGGGTTTAATATTCACCTCTTTTCCTGAAACATTAACCTTTTGTTTAAAATTCATATTTTGTTACTGATAAGTCAACTGAAATATTTTTGATAAAAAGTTTTTTTTTTCTGAAAAACTAAATTTTTGATTTAAAACTTCTTTTTTTTAATATTGCATTTTTTTGGGATAAAAATGCAACTGGTTTGTTGAAAATTCAACTATTTCGTAGAAAATTTACTTTTTCTTTAAAATTCGTATTTTTGTATTTAAAAGTGAATTAAAATGTTTTTGGATGAAAGTTCTACTTTTTTTGTTGTAAATGGTCTTCCTAATTAAAAAATTTACTTATAGTAGAATATTCATTTTTTCTTGGACAAAAATGCAACTGTTTGGTTAAATATTTAACAGTATTGTTAAAAAGCAATACTTTTTGGTTAAAAATTAGACTATTTAGCAGAAAATTAAATTATTGTTATCAATTCTTATTTTGGTGCTGGATAACCTGGAATCTTCTTTGGATAAAAATTGTGAACTATTCATTAAATTTTTTTTTAATTCATCTGTTTCAGAAGAAATTCCATGTTTCTTGATTAAAAATGCAACTTATATTGTTGAAAAGTCGTATTTTATGTTTTAAAATTCTGCTGTTCTGTTGAAAATTCAACTATTTCGTAGAAAATGTACTTTTTGTTCAAATTTCATATATTTATGTTAAAAAGAAAACTGAAATCTTTTATGGATGAAAATTCAATTATTTAAAAAAAACTGTTTAAATTAAAAATTCATCTGTTTCAAGAGAAGTTTTATCTTTCTTAAACAAAAATTCGATTTTTTTGTTGATAATTTAACTATTTCGTAAAAAACTTTTTTTTTTTTAAATTCGTATTTGTGGGTTAAATATGCAGCTCTCTTCGTAGAACATTAACCTTTGGTTTAAAATTGATGCTTTGTTGCTCATAAGTCTACTGAAATCTTTTTTGGATGAACACTATTTTTCCTGATCTTTTTAACTTTTTGATCTAAAAGTTTTTTTTGTAGAAATATTGCATCTTTCATAGATCAAAATGCAGTTGTTTTATTAAAAATTCAACTATTTCCTAGAAAAATGACTTTGTTTAAAATTCGTATTTTTGTGTTGAAAAGTCAATTGAAATGTTTTTGGATGAAAATTCAATTCTTTTCCTTTTTTTTTTGTCTTTTTGATAAAAAAAAATTACTTGTTTTACTAGAATTTTCATTTTTCTTTGACAAAAATGCAACTGTTTGGTTCAAAATTTAACAATCTTGTTAAGAAGTTATGCTTTTTGGATAAAAATTCGATTATTTAGCTGAAAATTAATGTTTAGTTCACAATTCTTATTTTGGCATTGGATAGAAATCTGGAATCTTCTTTGGATAAAAATTTAACTATTCATTTTAAGTTTTTTTAAAATTATTCTGTTTTAGAAGATATTCCATTTTTTTTAAATATAAATGCAACTATTTATTTGAAAATTAAACAATTCTGTGGAGCAGTCATACTTTTTGTTTGAAAATTCTGCTGTTTTGTTGAAATTTTAACTATTTCGTAGAAAATTTACTTTTTGTTTAAATTTAATATTTCAGTGATAAAAAGATATTTCAAGTCCTTCCTGAATGAATATTTCACTATGTTTTTTAATTTTTGTTTTTTTTTTTTTAATTGAAAATTTAAGCGTTTTAAGAGAAATTTCATCTTTCTTAGACAAAAATGCAACTGTTTGGTTGAAAGTTGAACTATTTTGTTAAAAAAATCTTGATTGAATATTCAACTATTTTTTCAACTGAAAATGTAACTTTTCCATTTTTAAGATTGATATTATCTAGTTGAAAATTATCCTTTTTTGTTAAAAAATAATCTTCTTGTTTTGAAATTTCATGTTAGTTTTGTGGAAATTATATTTTTTGCTGAAGTCATTTTTTGAAAGAAAATTCGTCTTTTGGCAAAACGTTTCTGGAGACCAAAAATTACGTCAAGAAAAAGGGGACGGGTCGTGGTTTTTTAAAGTAAATAATATATCCATTTTTGTAACCCGAAGTGATTTAAAGGAAAGAAACTCGTTTTTTTTTTAGATAAGAGGAAAAGACCCGAAATTCGAAAAAGTCTGAGAAAATCGTTTAACGAATAAATTAATTAAAAAGGATTTGATTAAATTAAATATTAAATTCCTAAAATTTAAAAGAGTTTCAATTTTTAAATGATTTTATTCGGTATTTATATATTCGGTATTTGAATTGCACATTTTTTCAGTTATAAGAGTTTAGTTTATTGTTAGGACGTAATTATTACTGCTAAAAGGAATTGTCTTAAAGTCGAACAAGTTGTTTTACTTAATTTTTTGAAATGAAGCAAAGTTCTTAATTTCAGTTATAGATAAGTATTTTATTTATTTAATCCGTTACGTAATTTAAGTACGCCCCTTTAATTAAAAGTTGCTAAGCAATGTGCACCCGTCCAGTTACCTTAACAATTTTTCCTCCATTACAGATTCGAGACTATGAATGGTGTTTTAGTACAAAGAGGCTAAAGTTTAATGCAATACTCACAACGTACGAGATTGTCCTGAAAGATAAAGTATTCTTGGGACAATTAAATTGGGCGGCACTTTTAGTCGACGAGGCGCACCGCTTGAAAAATGACGATTCGCTTTTGTATAAAGCACTCACTGAATTTAACACGAATCACAGACTTTTAATCACAGGCACTCCTCTGCAAAACAGCTTGAAGGAATTGTGGGCTCTTCTCCACTTTATTATGCCCAACAAGTATGTATTTATTTAGTTACAAAGTGTCTAACTTACTTGAAAAACATGGTAAATCTGGAATTGTCAGGGAATTTTTTTGAGAGTATGCTTAATTTTTCTTTTAAACTGTCATATAAAATTGAACAAAAATTATTGTTTATTTGCAAAGTAGCTCCTATATTACAAGGTCATTGGAAGGTCAAATCGAGAGAAAACGGTAAAAAAAAATCCAAAAAAATACGTTATAGGTTTTGGAGTCGCTAATTACGAATCTGGCATCCGTTGAACTCTATCGCTTCAGGTTCAAGGTCATTTGAAGGTCATTTAAAGGTCAAATCGAGAAAAACCGGTAAAAAAATTTTTTAAAATATGTTATAGGTTTTCGGGGTCGCTGGTTATGCGATAAAGGTCAGCGGACACCAGGTTCGTAATCAGCGACCCCAAAAACCTATAACATATTTTTAAAAAAAAATTTACCGTTTTTTCTCGATTTACCTTCAAATGACCTTCAAATGACCTTGAACCTGAAGCGATAGAGTTCAATGGATGCCAGATTCGTAATTAGCGACTCCAAAAACCTATAACGTATTTTTTTAGATTTTTTTTTACCGTTTTCTCTCGATTTGACCTTCCAATGACCTTGAACCTGACGCGATAAAAGTCAAAGGACGCCAGATTTGTATTCGGCGACCCCGAAA
>NC_046659.1:123240360-123277028 GCF_010883055.1 Belonocnema kinseyi | reverse complement strand
ACTCGGGATACTTATAAGATACTACCATGATTTTTTCAGATTTTTTGGTCCAAAAATAAATTAGGCCAAAAACCGGCCTTACCGACCCTCCCCCTTTCTCTTTTTGTTGGTTGAAAAATCTTTCTTAGTTGGTAATTATTCAACTTATGTAAAAGTTATTTCTGGAATTAAAATTTGTTTGATTAAAAATTAAAATCTTTTTTGGTTGAAATATCAACTACTAAATTTTTATTTCAGAATTAGTCTTTTGCGGAATTGAAAATTTAATTACATGGTTGAAAGTTAAACTCTTGTTGTAAATTAATTTGTTTAGTTGAAAATTCATAATTTTAATTAAAAACTCATCTCTTTAGTTGAAAGTGCGTTTTTTTTTGGCTGGAAAAATTTTTTTTACTAATAATTTAACTACTCCACAGTTGAATATTCCATAATTTTAGTTAAAAAGTAATCTCTTTGTTTGAAAATCAATTTTTTTAATTAAAAATTTAACTATTCAATTTTTGGTTTTTTTTCTTGATCTTTTTTGGTTGAAATTAATCTGCTTGGTTGAAAATTCACCAATTCTAGTTGAATATTGATAATTGAAGTTAAAAATTATTTACTTTGTTTTCATTTATTTTGCGGAAAATTAATTTTTTTTAACTGAAAATTTAACTATTCCATTCTTGATTGAAAACAGATCGTTTTGATTTCAATATTGAACTATTTAGTTAAAAATTGATCATTTTTAGTTGAAAATTTGACTATTTGGTTGAAAATTAATGTATTTTGTTGAGCAATAGTCTTTTTCAGTAGGAAAGTAACATTTTTAGTTGAAGCTTTATTATTTTTGTTAAAAATCCATTAGATTAGTTGAGAATTAATTCTTTTGACTGAAACTGTAACCATTCCATGTTTGATTGAAAATGTATCTTTTTTTAGATCAAAATTCAACCATTTTTATTTTAAATTTACGTAATTTGTTAAAAATTGGTCATTTTTAGTTAAAAATTCCATTATGTATTTATTTGAGAATTTATATATTCTGTTGAGAAATCGTTTTTTCCTAGAAAATTAATATTTTTTGATTATAATTAATTATTTTAGGTGAATATTCATCAGTTTAATTGAAAATTATTTTAACTGAAAAATTGACCTTTCCATTTTGGTTTGAAAATTGATCTCTTTTAGTTTAAATTTTAACTATTTATTAACAAACTTATGTGTTTCGTTGAAAAATAGTCGTCTTTTGTAGAAATTTCTTCTTCTTGTTTGAAAATCCATATTTTTTGTTAAAAATAAAACTACTTAGTTAAAAGTTAAACTTTCTTGCTAAAAGTTCATCTTTTTGTTCTAAAATTCATCTAATCCAGTTGAAGATTCATGATTTTAGTTGAAAATTCACTATTATGGTTGCAAATTCATCACTTTAGTTGAAATTTTTTTTTCTGTTTTTGTGGAAAATTAATTTTTCAAATTCAATTATTTAATTGTTGGTTGAAAAGTGATCCTTTTCAGTTCAAAATATTTACTATTGTGTTAAAAAGTGATCAATTTGAATTGAATATTCAACAATTTGATTAAAAATTAATAAATACAATATTTTTACTTTTAAAGTTAAGAATTTGCAGTGTTTTAAATTGAATTTAATACAGTATCCACATTAATTTTACCTATAGCTTATGAGAACAGAAAATAATAACTTGTTTGAATTATTATTCAAATTCATGGACTTTCGAGAAAAATTCAAGAAATGATTACTTATGTTTATAGCATTATTTAGTGAATCAATGGTGCTAATATATTGAAGAATATCTTGTGGTATAATTTGCCCAAAACTTTCTAAATCAAACATATGAATTGAATCTCTAGAAACTGAGTAAATCAGATTAATTATAATAAACCCGCGAAACTGTAGACATATTCTGAGTCGATTGTTTATAAAAGTACAAAATATTTGATTGGCTATGTAATTCCAAAAATTATACTATCTGAAAAAATCTTGACATACCAGGTAAAAATCTGGAATTTTCAGAGAATTTTTTTGTCCAAGATTAGAGTAGACACCCAGAGTTATTTCTTTTCGTTTCTTGTAATTTCCATTACACGACGAGGTCTTCATTTAAAATTAAATTTCTTTCAGATTCACCTCTTGGGAAGAGTTTGAAAAAGAGCACGACAACGCGGCGCAAAAGGGATACTCGAAACTCCACAAACAACTCGAGCCCTTTATTCTCCGCCGAGTGAAAAAGGATGTCGAAAAGTCGCTTCCAGCCAAGGTGGAGCAAATTCTGCGAGTGGAAATGACGTCGCTGCAGAAGCAGTACTACAAATGGATCCTCACAAAGAATTACAATGCTCTGCGAAAAGGCAACAAGGGTTCCACCACGACATTCCTCAACATTGTGATTGAGTTGAAAAAGTGTTGCAATCATGCGTTCCTGACGAAACCATCTGACATTGACAATAGAGAGAGCACCGAAGACTACTTGCAGCAAATCATTCGAGGCTCCGGCAAGCTGGTACTTTTGGACAAGCTTCTGGTGCGTCTACGTGAAACGGGTCACCGAGTTTTGATCTTCAGTCAAATGGTCCGACTCTTGGACATTTTGAGCGAGTACCTGCAAAAAAGGCACTTTCCCTTCCAGAGGCTAGATGGAAGCATCAAGGGTGAATTGCGAAAGCAAGCCTTGGATCACTTTAATGCCGAGGGGTCTACGGACTTTTGCTTTCTACTCTCGACCAGGGCAGGTGGCTTGGGAATAAATTTGGCGACTGCAGACACTGTCATTATTTTCGACTCTGACTGGAATCCGCAGAATGACTTGCAGGCTCAGGCAAGAGCGCACCGTATCGGTCAAAAGAATCAAGTCAACATTTATCGGCTTGTGACGAAAAACTCGGTCGAGGAAGAGATTGTGGAGCGAGCGAAGCAAAAGATGGTGCTTGATCATCTTGTCATCCAGCGGATGGACACTACGGGAAGGACTGTCCTGGATAAAAAGAGTTCAAACACCAACAACAATCCCTTCAACAAGGAAGACCTGAATGCTATTCTCAAGTTTGGTGCCGAGGAATTGTTCAAGGACGACGAAGATGGCGATGAGGAGCCAACTTGCGACATTGACGAGATTTTGCGGCGAGCGGAAACACGAGACGAAGCCCCGGCGACAGTTGGTGATGAGCTGCTCTCGGCCTTTAAGGTTGCCAGCTTTGCTGCCTTCGAGGAAGAGACGGAGCCAATCAAAGAAGCTAATGAAAATGAGGAGGAGAGTAGAGATTGGGCGGAAATCATCCCGGAGAATTTCAGGATAAAGGTGGAAGAGCAGGAAAAGTCGAAAGAGATGGAGGATCTTTACCTGCCACCACGTAGTCGGAAGACACTGCAGCAAATAAATGAGAGAGATGGAAGAGGTCGAAAGCGGAAAAAGGCGCAGGAAGAGGAGGAGGAGGAAAGTGATGAAGGGGACGAGTCGGGAAGTGAGGGAGATGGAAGTGATGATGATCGGCCGAAGAAGAGAGGAAGACCTCGTGCGACGCCTCGTGAAAATGTCAAGAGCTTCACGGATGTGGAAATACGAAGATTCGTCAAGAGTTACAAGAAGTTTCCTGCCCCGTGGAAGAGGCTAGACGACATTGCGGCTGATGCAGAGCTGCAAGAGAAGCCCGTTCCCGAGCTTAAGTTCTTGGCTGAACAATTGAAAACGAGGTGTGATGAGTGCTTGACCGAGTATGAAAATACTGTGTCGACAAAAGACCAGAAGGCTGATGAAGACGCCAAGGGACCTGGACGCAAACGTGGACGTGGGCCAACTTTCAAAATGGGCGGTGTTATGGTGAACGCGAAATCCCTCTCGGCTGCAGTCAAAGAACTCGAGCCACTCGACCAAGCTCTTCCAGCTGATGCCGAACAACGAGCAAATTGGCACTTGGATATTAAGTACGTACATTTAGCTTTTTTCATATTGTAGTTGATGCAGAAGGGTGGCCGCTGGACCGAGAAATGACAGTGAATTTTTCTTTTGACTGGAAATTTTACAAATTTTTAGAAAAAAAAATATATCCTTTCAACTTTCTATTTTAATCGCTTTTGAAATAATTTGTTTAATTTTTATCTTTTTCAATTATGAGATCATTTAGTTTAGAATGCGTAATTCGAAAACCTTTCACAATGAAAAATTAGAATTAGTTGATCAACTGTGAATTTAAATCTTCTTTTTTTTCAAATTGAAATTCTACTTCAAGATTTTAAAAGTAAATAATAATATATTGAACAAGACGATTCGGGATAAGGTCGCAATTTTAGAATGTCCAGATTATAACGTTATTGTTGAATTTCAATGTGTCAATAACAATTAAACACCTTTTATTGTTAAAAAAATTCAAGTAATTTCAAGAAATATTTAGAGGATTTGAAAGAAATAATTTTTAAGAATATTAACAGACTTCAGAAGAATAAAAAACATTTCCTAGGAAAGGAAAATAATTTAACTTTTAATTTGAACAGGGAATTTCTAATTTCCTCCAAATTTATATTGGAACTGAAATTTATCCAGAATAAGAATAATTCTCGAATAATGTTCGAAAAGAAATAAAATTCTGAATTGGAACATGCAACTTTTCCAAAAATTTCTGGAAATGGAAATTAAAAAATTTAAATAAATTCCGAGCTGGAGCAGGACATTTTTTTTAAAAGAATGAATTCCATTTCTAAGTTCAAACGGAATATTTTTGAAAAATATTAAAATTATGAATTGGAACAGGGAGTTTCAATTTTAAGTTGGAACTGGAATTTATCCAGAAGAATAACAATTCTGAATGGAAAAATGAATTTTTGAAACAATTATAATTCTGGGTTGAAACAAGGTATTTTCGAATAAAATTTAATTTTTAAATTGAAACAAGGAATTTTACAAAAAAATCTAACTCTTACCATTGGTTGAAATAGAGAGTTTTCGAAAAAAATAACATTCTGGATTTGAACAAGTAATTTTTCGAAACTAATTAAAAAGGGGGGATTTTAGCAGTACATTTTCAATTTTTAACCACTTCTGAGCTGGATTTCGAATCTAGAATTGCTTGAAATTGTACAATTTTGAAGATTTATAAATTCATTGATCGATTCTTAAATTTAGAGCATTAAAAATAACGTTATTTTACATTTTTGAAACTGAATTTGAATCATTGAACTCTACAATTTATAAAAGTTAAAAATTTCAAATTTGGCAGTTTAACTGCATTAAGGTTAAAATTGTTCAGTTGAAAAGTGTTAGTAGCTTCGCTTTTTTACGTGTAAATTATTGATCATTTGAATACAAAATTCTAGAATGAAACAAATTGAAACTTCGATTTTCAAAGTTTAAAATTCAAGAGTTTCACTTTATGTGCTTTCATTTACAGTTCAGTTTTTATTACTTCGAAAGAAACAATTTTCAGATTTAGTGTTCGATTTTTTTAAATATCATTGACCTTGTACAGGTGTCTCAGTTCTAATTTAGAATGTGTCCAGCGACCTTGAAAACCTGAAAATTTCCTTAAATTTTTCAAGAATAATTCTACAAAGTTTCTATTTTTTCTTCATTAATATAGAATATTAAAATATACAATTTTTGGTGATTTTAAACTTCCAAATTATAAAAATTATTATTTGATAATTTCGATATCAATCAGTTTTCCATGATTTAAAAATATTTTCAAGGATTTTAAACCTTTTAAAAAGATTTAAATAAGGCGTGTACACCAGATTTCAAATATTTCAGAACAGTTTCACAAAGCTTTTAAAACTTTCAACAAATTTAAAGGGTTTCAAAGCTTTCAAAAATTTCCCAAAGATTTAAAACATTTCATAAAGATTGCAATAGGTTGGCGATTTGACCGGGAATTTTTTTCACCGTGAAAAACCGGGAATTTACTTCAGAATACAGTAAAATTCAAGTTTTCATTATTTTTATAATTTTGATTAATTGAGAAAAGTGATTTTCACTTTATCTACAGTCGCGTGTCATATAACTGTTTATTAGATACTGTTTGTGGCTAAAAGTTTAACTCGTTTATTAAAAATTAATTTCTTTGTTTGAGGATTCATCTCTGATTGAAAATGTAACTACTTTGTTGTTGAAAATCACTTTTTTTTACTACAAATTTAACTATTCCAGTAAAAAATCTAACTGGTTTGTTGAAGATCCTTTTTTTATTAATAATTATATTGTAAACGGGAAATTCATCTGCTTTATTTTTGGTTGAAAATTTATATTTTTTATTTAAAGATTAAACTATTTGTTTGAAAGTTTATGTACTTTGTGGAATATTCTTCCTTTTTTGTAGAAAATTAATCTTTATGATTAAACCAGCATCTTTTTTGTAGGTATAAAATTCCCCTAATTCAGCAGAAAATTTAATGATTTTGCTGAAAATCCGTTTATTTTATTGTTTATTAAGACTTCGATTTTTTAAAATGAAAATTTATATTTTTTTATTCAAAAATTAAAGTATTTGTTTGAAAATGTATGTACTTTGTAAATAATTCGTATTTTTTGTAGAAAATTAATCTTTATGATTAAAAATTTATCTATTTGGTAGGTATAAAATTCACCTATTCAAGTTGAAGATTCATCATTTTACTTCGAAATTCATCAGTTAGATTGAAAACTAACTTTTCCAACTGAAAATTTAACTGTTAGATTTTTGGTTAAAAAATTATGGTTTCTAGTTTACAATTTAATAATTTGCATGAAAAACTGTGTTCTTTAATTTAAATTAAAATATTGTGTTAAAAATTTACGTATTTTGTTAAAAAATAGATTTTTTATTAGAAAGTGATCTTTTTATTTTAAAGTTAATCTCGTTGTTTAAAAATTCTTCTTTTTTGCAGTTGAATATTCCATAACTTTAGTTATCATTCATAACTTTTTTTGACTATTTTGGGACTAAAACTTCAAGTATGCAATTTTTTGTTGCAAAATGATTCATTATTGATTGAAAACTCAATTATTTCATTTTTGGTTGACAATTTATGTTTTTTTTTGTAGTAAAAATTAATGTTGGTTGAATATTTTATATTTTTTAACTAAAAATGTAATTTCCGTTTTTCAACTATTTGGTTGAATATTTGTCTTCTTTAATTGATAAATCAACTATTTCGTTAAAAATTCTGTAAAGATTCATCAGTTCGGTTATAATTTTTTCTTTAACTAAAAGTATAACCATTTCAGTTTTCAACCTTTGTTTTGAATATTGGTCTTCTTTAATTGATAATGCAACTGTCTCATTAAAAAATCATGTATTTGTTGAAAAATTGTATTTTTTAGTAGGAAATTAATCTTATTGTTTAAAAATGCATCTTTCTCGTTGAAAATTCAAGTATTCTAGTTAAATATTTATCATTTTAGTTGAATATTCATCTTCTAGATTTAAAATTCAACTGTTCCAGTTAATTATTGATAATTTTATTTGAAAATTCATTTATTTTGCAATTTTTCACTCTGCTATGTTAAAGGATGTTTAAAATGAACGTCATGAATTAAAATGAATGTTTGCGTTTTTTCGGCAAATATGAATGTTAGTTTTATTTGACCGATAAAATTGAAAAACTTAACCGGAAAAACAAGGAAATGACCGGGAATTTGAAATCGTCATTGAAAGATCATACAAAAGATTATACACAAATTAATATTTCACAAAGATTTTTAAATAATACAAGAATTTCAAAGATTTAAAAAAAGGAAAGTACACCAGATTTCAAAGATTGAAAAACATTTCAAAATATTTTAAATAATTCAATGATTTCAACGAAGAAAAAAGATTTCACAAACAAAGATTTAAGAAAAATTGTACGAATATTTCAAAATATTCGACAAAGATTTTACAGATTTCACAGCAATTTTAACAAAAATTTCGAACATTTCATCAAGATTGCAAGGGTTTCAAATATTTGAAAAATCGTGTACACGATATTTCAAAGATATAAAGGATTTTAATGACTTTAAAAAGGGTATAGTAAACTAGATTTTTAAGGTTTCAAAAGAATGTACACAGATTAGAAATA
This sequence comes from Belonocnema kinseyi, assembly GCF_010883055.1. Lineage (NCBI taxonomy): Eukaryota > Metazoa > Arthropoda > Insecta > Hymenoptera > Cynipidae > Belonocnema > Belonocnema kinseyi. The sequence goes on along the minus strand of NC_046659.1, from coordinate 123,269,005 downwards.
TTTTAATGATTTCAAATGAATACAAGAATTTCAAAGATTTCAAAAAGGGTAAAGTACTCCATATTTCAAAGGTTTGAAACAATTTAAAAAAAATGTTAAACCGTTTTGAAGATTTGAAAAGATTTCACGAAGATTTCAAATAATTTAATGATTTTAGCGAATAGAAAACATTTCACAATCAAATCTTGCATCAAGGATGCAAGGATTTCAAAGATTTAAAAAAGGCGTGTTCAACATATTTGAAAGATTTCACAAAGATTTTGAATATTTTCTAAGATTTTAATACTTTCAAAAGATTTCAAGGATTCGAAGATTTTTTTAATACGTATAGTAAACCAGATTTTTAAGATTTCAAAAGATTTTACACAGATTAAACATATTTTAACAATTTAAAATGAACACAAAAGGTTTTAGAAAGACTTCACAAAGATTTTATACAGATTTCAAAAGAATACAACAATTCCAAATATTTCAAAAAGGGTATATTACACCAGATATCGAAGATTTTAAAACATTTCGAGGATTTGAAACCATTGCAAAAGGTCTTAAAACATTTTTTGAAGATTTGAAAAGATTTCACGAAGATTTAAAATCATTATTCAATGATTTCAAAGAATAAAAAAGTTTTCACAAACAAAGATTTAAGAAAAATGTTACAAATATCACAAGAATTTCCCAAAGGTTTCGAACATTTCATCAAGATTGTCAGGATTTTAAAGAATTGAAAAAGGCGTTTACACCAGAATTCAAAGATCCACGAATATTTGATAGTAAACCGTATTAATAAGATTTCAAAAGATTTTACACATTAAAATTATTTTCATAAATTCAAATGAATACAAAAGATTTCATAAAGATTTCGCAAAAATTTCAAAGATTTCTTTAAAGGGTAGAGTATACTAGATTTCAAAGATTGGAAAATATTTCAAAGATTTCATACAAATTTCAAACAATATTAAAAAAAAAAATTCTAAAAGATTTCATATCTCAAGGGTTTCAAATATATTGCAAAAATTTAAAAATACCCCAAAAGATGTCACAGAAATTTCAAGATTTCACAAAGATTTTAATTACTTCAAAAAATCTCAATTAATTCACAGACTTCAAGGATTTACGTTTTCTTTAAAAAATGTTGGCCAATAAAAAGTGAAATAGTTCGTTTTTGAAACCTACAATAAACGGTTATTTCATTATTTGGAGTAAAAAAAAAAAAGGAGACCTGGAAAACCTGGAAGAGACCTTGAAATTCGTTACTAAGAATTTCTGGACACCCTCTTATTAATAATAATATTTTACAGGGTGAAACCAGCAAATCTCGAATGCGAATGGACAATCGAGGATGATTCGAGATTGCTGAGAGGAATCTATGTACACGGAATGGGATCTTGGGAAGCGATTAAAGCAGATGCGAGTCTGAAACTTAGCGAAAAGTTGCAAGCAAATGGTAGCAAATCACAGTGGAAACGAATTAGTACTAGAGGAGAATATCTTTTGAAAGTCGTGAAAAAGCAAATTGATCAAAAATTGGGAGTGGTAAGGATCTTCCTTTAAACTTAATCGAGCCTCGTAAAATTATTAGTTTATACAATTCTTTTATACTTTCGAGTTTTCTGAATAATCATTACTTTTCAACAGGGTTACGTCCTCATTCCACAAGTTGAATCCCTCTCCAAGGTAATTCCTGATGCCTCTCACCTTATCCCACCTTTTGCACCTTATCGTAGCCCATGTACTCGATATAATTATTTAAAACACTGTACCCATTTGTTAAACAAATATTTCTCGTCAAGTATACACCAAATTATTGTATTGATATTGAAATACTAATAATCAGAGTGGCGACTTGACCGGGAAACCCAGGAATTACTGAAAATTTGCTTCTGATAGCAGTAAAATTATAGTTTTCATTATTTAAATAATTTTGGTCAATTTAGAAAAGTGATTTCTACTTTATCATTTATTTATTTAAAAATTCAACTACTTGATTAAAAGTTAAACTTATTTATTAAAAATTAATGTATTTTTTTTTTTTTTTTTAAGATTCATAATTTTAATTGAAAGTTCATGTCTGATTGAAAATGTAACTATTCCTGTAGACAATTTAACTATTTTGCTGAAAATACGTGTTTTTTTTTTGAAAGAATTAGATTTTCAAGTGAAAGCAGAAAATTAAGGTTGTTTGGTAGTCAGTTTTTTAATTGTAAATTTTTTTCATGCTTTTTTATGATACAAAATTTTTGAATTAGAAAAAAGATTTCTGTTCGATCTTAAATTAAAAATTTATCTTTTTAAATGAAATTTCAACTATTTTCTTGAAAATTTATGTACTTTATGGAAAGTTCGTCTTTTCTATAGAAAATTAATCTTTATGGTAGAAAATTTCTCTTTTTCAAAAAAATTTCAACTATCCGATTTGAAGATTCATCATTTTTAGTTGAAAATTCATCAGTTTAGGTGCAAATTAATTTCTTTAACTGAAAATTAAACTGTTCCATTTTTACTTGAAAATTGATCTAAATTCAACAATTTGAATGAAGACTTGCCTTTTTAATAGAAAATTCATCTATATTGTTGAAAACACGTATTTTCTTAAAACATCGGTTTTTTAAAATAAAAAATTATCTTTTTCTTTGAAAGTCAATCGTCTTGTCTAAAAATTGTTCATGTTGGTTAAAAATTCAAGTATTCTAGTTAAATATTAATCATTTTAGTTGAAAATTCATCTTTTAGGTTGTAAATAAAATTACTTGTTTAAAAATTAAACTTCTGTAAAAATGAATTCATTTAAATATTCATTATTTTAGTTCAAAATTGATCTTTTTGGTTTGAAATTCAACTGAACTAGTCAAAGATTTACTATTTTAGATCGATTTTCTTGGAAATGTAACTTTTTTTTTAAGTTAGTTTTTTTTTAATGAAATTTTTGTAACTGAAAATTCAACTTACTTCATTCGAATATTGGAAATTATCTTTATCTTTGAAAGTTAATCTTCTTGTCTAATAATTATTCTTGTCGGTTAAAAATTCAAGTGTTCCAGTAAAATATTCATAATCTTAGTTGAAAATTCATTTTTTTAGGTTGGAAATAACTACTTGGTTAAAAATTGAACTCTTTCGACAAACATTTCTTTTTTAATTCATAATATTAATTAAAAACTCATTTCTTTGGCTGAACATCCATTTTTTGACTCATAATTCAATTTTTAGTTGAAAAATGATCTTTTTCAGTTGAAAATTCGTCTTTTTTGGTAGAAATTCATCTTCTTGTTGAAAAGTTCACCTTTATGGTTTAAAGTTCAAGTATTTCATTTGAATCTTCACGATTTTAGTTGAAAATTAATCTTTTTGGCTTAAAATTCAACTAGTCCAACTAATTTTTCTAACTGAAAATTTAAATTTTGCATTTTCCTTGAAAATTGATATTTTCTAGTGAAAAATTCAAGTATTTGTTTCAAAATTCAGTTATTTTGACATTTTTCACTCTGCCGTGATAATTAAAATAAATGTCTGAGTTTTGCGGTAAATCTGAATATTTTACTTTTAATTGAACGGGAAAATTGAAAAAATTGACTGGGAAAGCTGAAAATTGAACGTAAATTTGGAATCGACCGCCGAATCGCCACCCTGATAATGCACTTGACAAAATCCGCGAGTCCTCAGCAAGTTCACCTCGTTTGAAAATAATGCAGCCAGTGTGACACAAATATTACAATTAAATAATTCATGTTGCGCACTGTTTTTTTTTTTTTAATGTCAAGCACAACTCACACGAACTCACTAGATATCGACTCTATCAATGTTGAAGTAGGTTTGAATCAATTTTTTTTTTTTTATTCTAATTTTACCGATTAACAATTTACAGACGCGAACTAGAAAACCAAGAAAGACTAAAGATGTCACCAAAGCTATTACAAAGGAGATAGTAGAGGACAATGATAGTTCTGCAGACGAAAACAAGAAACCCAAGCCAAAGATTGAGAAAGTAAATTTCAAAGATTGATTTTTTAAAATAATTATGCACCTGTTGAATTTAATGTGAAAAGTATTCTGATACTCTATAAAATTGTATAGCCACCAGAGAAGAAAGACGAGGAAGTTGCAGTAAAGAAACAAGTCAAAGAAAAGGAAAAAGAAGAGGCAGAACCAGTAACGGAAGAGAAAAAGAAGGAGAAAAAGGTGAAGAAAGAGAAGAAGGAGAGTAAAAAGAGCAAAAAAAATAAACAGCCCGTAGGACCGATGCATTTTACAGCCAATAACGAGCCAAGAGCCCTGGATGTTTTGGGTGATTTGGATCCTAGTATCTTCAACGAGGTACTGCTCATTTACATTTTTAAATTTATGTTTTTAGGGCGTATAACCTGCCTAGAAAACCTGGAGTTATCCGGGAATTTTCATATTCCTGGAAAAACCTAGAAATATCAGGGTTTCTTTTTTTTTAATTCAAAGAATGTTTTCGAAAGCGTACTTAATTTTTTTAAATTGCAATCTAAATCTGAATAAGAATGATTCTCCATTTGTAAAAATAGATTTATATTACTGTATTTCACTATTTTATTTTATTATTATTATTACTTAATTTTTTTGCAAATTGATCGTTTTCAGTTGAAAATTCATTTTTCTGGTTCAAAATTTAAGTATTTTATTTTTAAAAAATCGTTCTCTAATTGTTGAAAATTAATCTTCTTGTTTCAGCAATCATCTTTTTGTCTAAAAATTCAACAGTTTGTTTGCAATTTTTCTCTCCCTTGACCGACAAAAAACTTTCTTAATTCAAAATTCAACTGCTACATTTTTCTTTGAGAATTCATCTTTTTTGGAATACAAATTTGTTGACTTTGTTGAAAGTTGAATACTTTTATTGAAAATTAATTTTTTGTTTGAAGATTCATTATTTGAATTAAAAATTCACCACTCTGGTTGAAAATCAAATTTTTAACTAAAAATTTAACTATTCAATTTTTAGTTGAAAATTCAATAACTCTCGATAATGATTAATCATTCCAGTTTTATTTATTTATTTTTTTTTTATTTTAAATTGAACTATTTCAGTTAAGGATTCATTATATTAGCAGAGGTAGTCTCTGCATTTTAGTAGAAAATTTATCTTTTTTATTTAAAATTGAACTATTCCATTTAAATATTTATCATATTTACTGAAAATGTATTATTTTTAGTTGAAAATTCGTGGATTTGATTGAAAATCCATCCTTTTGGCAGAAAGTAATCTTCTAGGTCGAAATTATATTTAATATATTTTTAAATTCCGTTGAAATTCCATTATATGGTTAATAATTTGTCCTTTTTTAGTTGAAGATTCATATAGTTCGTTGATATTTTTTTCTTCTTGGTGTGAAGTTCGAAAATTAATCTTTTTGCTTGAAAATTTAAGTATTCCCATTAAAAAATTTTCATAATTTTAGCTCAAAATTAATTTTTGGTTGAAAGTTAATCTCTTTTGTCAAAAAAAGAGTAACTTGTTTTTTAAAATAATCGTTTCCGGATGAATATTAATGATTTTAGTCAAAAATTCATCACTTTGAATTAAAATTTGTTTATTTTTTGTGGAAAATTAATTTTTTATTTTTGTTGAAAAAGGTAGTTTTTCAGTTAAAAATTGAAATGTTTGTTTGAAAATTCAACTGGTTGGTTGAGATTTCATATTTTTGGTTGAAAAATCTTGTTTTTTATGTAAAATTAATCTTTTTTTCTTGAAAATTCAACTATTTAGTTAAAAACTCATCGGTCTTTCTGAAAATTCAATGACTTTATTGGAAGAGTTAGAAATTTGAACCGGTTTAAATTGAATTTATTATAGTACTATGAAAAATGATACCTGGAAAAATCTGAGAAAACTGGAAAAAATTTGGAAAGTAGGTCTGTTCAAACAAGATCAAAGGATTGGAAATATTTTAAGCTATTTTTTCAAATTCCTTGGTATTTTCAAGAACATCAAAAAATGTCCAGGAATTTCAAAAGTTTGTAAAGGATTTAAAATACTGTAGGCTCTTTTAGAATATTACATATGAGTTTTTAATTGATTTCAGTGATTTTATGGGATTTCAAAGGATTCTCAGGCATTTTAAAGAGTTTAAAAATGTTTCCAGTAATTAAAAAAGATACGTCATAGTATTTGAAATGTCTTAGGACACTTTTTAAAGATTGCCGAGGAATTGTCAAGGGTTTTAATAATTTTAAAGGATCTTAATATTATACTGCATTTTAAAGAATTTATTCACAGAAAAGTGAGTAATTTCGTTGGGCTTCAAATACATTATGAGATTTCAATAATTTTTTGCAATTCTTTTGAGTTTTTCGAAATTCACCAATTTATACTCAATACAATGGGCTTTTAAACCATTTTTATTTTATTCATATTGGCGTCCTTAAAACTCACTTTAAATTCTTAGGCATTTCATCAAATTCTTTTTATTTATTTTTACTTTTTCTTAATTATTTAAAACTTACTTAATATTCATTTAATTTTTTCATATTTTTAAATTGTTTTCAATCTACATAATTTTTTTTTTAAACTCAGCTTGATTCTTTATGAATTGCATCGAATTCTTCTCATTTCTCTTTAAGGGCATGTGACACAGCTAAATACCTATATTACCGACCTCACTTTTTCTGTTCACTGAATGTTTTTTTGAGCCTAAGAACTTTTTTTGTAAATAAGATCAGCCGGTAACGTTGTACACGAAAATACGAAACCTGGCGGCCACTAGACGAGGCTCTAGAGAGTTCGTATTTTCGTGTACAACGTTACCGACTGATGCCGTAGGAATTGATTGTTGAAATATATTTTTTTACATCTATTATAATTAAGCCTTGTACTTAAACGTAGTTTTCTTTTGGCTCTTGCATTGCTCAAATTTCGAGACCGATATTTTATGTATAAAAAAAGTTCGAACGTTCAAAAAATGTTAAGGTTCAGAAAAAAGATGAAATAATGTTCAGTGAAGTTCCTACCAAAATGCAGTACCTAAACGTACTTTATTGTACTCTAATACATTTCCCAAAGTTTCAGCTCGATATTTTATTTACAAAAAAAGTTCTTAGGTTCAAAAAAACATTCAGTGAACGGAAAAAGTGAGGTCGGTAATATAGGTATTTAGCTGTGTCACATGCCCTTAATTCCTCTAAATTCACTCAAATTTTACTGAAATCTATTAAATTTGTTCAATCTTTCAAATTATTTCCAATTCATTTGAAGTTTTTCAAGCCATATTAATCACTTTTTTGTTATAAATTAGTGGGTTTCCAAGATTTGAAGAGATGCGGAAGTCTATTCACGTCGCCCTATATTCTTAGTCATTTTATTAATTTTGTTTGAAATCCCTTGAATTCTTCGAAGCTCGTATCAAACGTACTGAATTTAATGAAAATTTTTCACACCCCCTGTCTTTTCGAACAATATTTCCCTGCAAGCTTTCAATCACAAATATTCCCAATTTTTGACAGTGTAAAGAAAAGATGAGACCTGTGAAGAAAGCCTTGAAAGCACTGGACAAGCCAGATCAAACTTTGAGTGAATCGGATCAGCTCGCTCACACACGCAACTGTCTAGTGCAAATTGGAAATCAAATCACCACGTGTCTATCAGAGTACAAAGACCCGGAACAAGTTAAGGAATGGAGAAGTAATCTGTGGTACTTTGTCTCCAAATTCACCGAGTTTGATGCAAAGAAACTCTACAAGTTGTACAAGCATGCGATTAAAAAAGGAGATGGCAACGCAAGCATGACATCAACACCGGAAAAGAAGGAAGAATCGACTCCTACAAAGGTATTTACTTGCGTTTCGAATATCAGATTATCAGAGTGTCTACTCTATCTGAAAAACCTAGAAAATTTCGAATTGTCAGGAAATTTTTATATACCTGGAAAAACCTGGCCTCATTTTTTTAAATTACAATATTAAATTGAAAATATTAAATTTGTTGTTCTTTGAAATCAATTATTGTTTTAACTGAAAATTTAACTTCTGTTTTTGGTTGAAAGTTGGTCGGTTTTAGTTGGAGAGTGGCGACTTGACCGGGAAATCGGATAAAGACCAGGAACTTTGTTTACCAGTTTTCATTATTTTAGTAATTAAAAATATAATTTCACTTGGAACAGGGGATTTATTCACATGAAACGATAATTTTTTAAAAGAATTAAAACTGGTATTTAGAAAAAAGGAAGTTGAAAAATCCGATCAAAGTCAAAATATGTCATAATTTAAAAGTTCCTTTTTCCAAATTTTAGAAAAAGAGAGTACTTCAAGTAGTTTTTAAAGTAGAAGTAGTATTTCGAAGAGGAAATATTTCTGAATTATAATTTTTTTTGGGGGGATTTACTTATTTTCTTGAAAAATTAACTAATTGCGTTTAAAATCTCAAATCTTTTTAAAAAATTAATTTTGTTGTTGGAAGATTCGCCATTTTGATTGAAAATTTCATTAAAAATTATATTTTCAACAAAAAATTTAACTATTCTATTTTTTGTTGAGATTTTATATTTTTTGGATGAAAATTCAACGATTTTGTTAAAAATCAAGTTTAAAATTTAACAATTTGGATCTGGATTTGTCTTTTTTAATTGAAAATTCATTCAATTCCTTGAAAATTTACATATTTTGTTTTTAAAAAATCCTTTTTTTTGGGTAAAAAATGTACTTTTTTGATAAAAATTATTTTTTTTCTTAGATAGTTAATCTCATTGTTTAAATATTCTTCTTTTCGATTGGTAATGCAAGTATTCCAGGTGAATATTCCATGATTCTATTTAAAAATTAATTTCTTTGCTTGAACATTTATTTTTTGACTGAAAATGTAATATTTGAATTCATTGTTGAAAAATGGTATTTTTTAGTTGAATATTCGTCCTTTTTGGTTGAATATTGATTTTCTTAAATTAAAACTTATTTATTTAAGTTTTGGTTGACAATTGATCTTTTTTCGTAAAAAAATTTATTGCTGTTGAAAGTTCAACTATTTTAGTGTAAAACTCAACTATTCCAGTTGAATTTTAACTATTTTGATAGAAATTAATCTTCTGGATTAAAAATAAATGTTTTTGTTAGAAATTAAATTATTCTAGTTAAAGACTCATCATTCTGGTTGAAAATTCATGTTCTAGGTTTTAAATTCAGCTATTACAGTTGATCATTCATTATTTTAGTTGAAAATTCATCATTTTATTTGAACATGTAATATTTTTTTGAAAATTAGTTTCGTTCTTGTTGCAAATTAGTTGTTTTTAAATTGTAAATTCAATTATTCCAATTAAAAATTACATCATTTCGATTGAAAATTCATTTTTTTGTTTTGTTTTAATTTAACTATTCCATTTTCGGTTGAAACTTGATCTTTCTTAGTTTATAATTCAACTATTTGATTGAAAATTGTCTTTTTATATTTGATAATGCTAATATTTCGTTGAAAATTTATATGTTTTGTTTAAAAATCGTCTTTGTGGTAAAAAATTAACCTTTTTGGTTAAAAATTAAAGTACTCCAGTTAAATATTCATAATTTTAGTGGAAAGTGCATATTTTTGTTTGAAAGCCAAACTACTTAGTTTAAAATTGAACTCTTTTATAAAAAAAATCGTCTTTTTGTTTAAAATGAATCTATTCCCCATGAAGATTCAGTATTTTAGTTGAAAATTCATAGGTTTGTTTTAAAATTCAACTTTTTTGTTAAAAATTCATTAATTTTTATTTTCGTAATTAATTCCTTTTTTTGAAAATAAAACTACTTGGTTAAATGTGAAATTAAATTTATTTTAAAAATAAATCTGATTTTTTGCATGAAAAATTAGCTTTTTTACTGAAAATTGAACTATTTATTTTTCGCTTGAAAACTGATCTTTTTTGTTAAAAATTCAGCTACTTGTTTGAAAATTCATCTTTTTCAGTTGTAAATTCAACTGTTTGATTACAAATTAATGTATTTATTTGAAAAATCGTCTTTGATAAAAAAAAAAATTAATCGTTTTGGTTGAAGATTCAACTATTTGTTTAAAAATTAATCTATCTGTTTGAAAATCCAAATTTGTACTTGAAAAGTTTGGAATTTTTAGCTGTTTAAATTCAATTTAATATACTACACACATTATTTTACCTGAATATACACTGAATTTTAAGTTTAAGTTAATAAAATAAACACTTGTTTAAATTATTATTCAAATTCATGGACTTTAAAGACAAATTCAAGAAATTAATAAGGATGTTTTTAGTATTGTTTAATTATTTAATTTTTCTACCGTGCCATAATATTTTAGAATATCCTGTAATATTAATTGAATTTCTATAAGCTAAAAAAACATTATTTACAATAAACTCGCAAAAAATTATACCTGGATAGAATGCAAAAACATCGGAGAAACACGCGACAAAATCTAAAAAATTTTAATTTAACTAATTTCGTTTAAAATCTAAACTCTTTTTTTAAAATTAATTTTTTTGTACGAAGATTCGCCATTTTAATTGAAAATTCATCTTTTTTAAAAAATATAACTGCTTGGTTGATAATCAATTTTTTTTAATACAAATCTAACTTCCAGTAGAAATTTTAAATATTTTTCTGAAAATCCGATTTTTTTCGTTAAAAATTAGATTTTTAACAAAAAATTCAACTGTTCTATGTTTTGTTGAAATTTTATAATTTTTGGATGAAAATTCAACTATTTGATTGAAAATTGATTTTGTATTTACAAATTAAAGTGTGTGTATGTATATATATTTTTTAATTTATGTAATTTGTGGAAAATTCGTCTTTTTTGTAGAGAATTAATTTTAGAGGTTGAAAGCTAATTTTTTAAGGGCATGTGATACTTACAGTTTTCCCGGCTTTTTTCCACAAAATTGAAAATTTTTGAAAACCGAATTCGGAGATGCTGCTCTTTTTTGAGGGATAATAACAAAAAAAATTATTGTGCTAAATAAAAATTTTATGCTTATGTATTATTTTGAGGTTACGTCGTTTTTCATCTCTGCCTTTCCGATAATCTGGAAATTATTTATGAAATAAACTTTTTTGATTGCCTGCAAAAAGGGAACGCACAGGAGAATTGTAACATACATAACCTCCAAATGTACATACGTTGTTAGCAATGTCAAAAAATTTTTTGAAAAAAAAACACAAATAAAGTGTGCGGGGACGTCCGTTAGCATGTTCGCTATCATTTCCCTAATTTTTAAGACAAAATATTGATTATTCTAGAAAAAAAGCCGTCGGAACCTAAAACTGGTAAAATCGATACTAATTCCTAAGTGCTATGCAAATTAATCAGATTTTGCTAAATTAAAACTTTTTTGAATTAAACCAAAAAAAAAGTGTGTGGGAACGTCCGTTAGCATGATCGCTATCGTGTCCCAAATTTTTAAGACAAAATATTTATCATTAAAGAAAAAAAGCCGTCGGAACCTAAAACTGGTAAAATCGACAATTTTCTAAGTATCACATGCCCTTAAGGGCATGTGACACAGCTAAATACCTATATTACCGACCTCACTTTTTCTGTTCACTGAATGTTTTTTTGAGCCTAAGAACTTTTTTTGTAAATAAGATATCGAGCTGAAACTTTGGAAGATTTATTAGAGTACAATAAAGTACGTTTAGGTACTGCATTTTGGTAGGAACTTCACTGAAAATTATTTTATCTTTTTTCTAAACCTCGATATTTTTTGAACGTTCCAACTTTTTTATACATAAAATATCGGTCTCAAAATTTGAGAAATGCAAGACCTAAAAGAAAACTATGTTTAAGTACAAATCTTAATAATAAAAGATGTAAAAAAAATTTTTCAACTATCAATTCTATCGGCATCTGCCGGTAACGCTGTGCACGAAAATACGAACCCCCTAGAGCCTCGTCTAGTGGCCGCCAGGGTTCGTATTTTCGTGTACAACGTTATCGGCTGATGCCGTAGGAATTGATTGTTGAAATATATTTTTTTACATCTATTATAATTAAGCCTTGTACTTGAACGTAGTTTTCTTTCGGCTCTTGCATTTCTCAAAGTTTGAGACCGATATTTTATGTATAAAAAAAGTTGGAACGTTCAAAAAATGTCGAGGTTCAGAAAAAAGATAAAATAATTTTCAGTGAAGTTCCTACCAAAATGCAGTACCTAAAAGTATTTTATTGTACTCTAATACATTTTCCAAAGTTTCAGCTCGATATTTTATTTACAAAAAAAGTTCTTAGGTTAAAAAAAACATTCAGTGAATTGAAAAAATGAGGTCGGTAATATAGGTATTTAGCTGTGTCACATGCCCTTAACTAGAAATTTAACCGTTCCCCTTTGGATCGAAAATTTACCTTTTCTAGTTCCAAAGTTAATGATTTGGATCTAAATTGGTCTTTTTTAAGTGAAAATTCATTTTATTCGTTGAAAATTTACTTAGATTGTTTTTAAAAAACTACTTCTAGAAAAATATACGTCTAGAAACAGGAAGAAAAATCGGAGAAACGCGCGATAAAATCTAAAAATTGAAAATTTAACTAATTATGTTTAAAATGTAAATTTTTTTTAAAATTAATTTTGTTATTGGAAGATTTGCAATTTTAATTGAAAATTCATCTCTTTTTTTAAATGGAACGGCTTGGTTGATAATCCATTTTTTAACTAGAAATCTATTCCAGTTCAATATTCCATAATTTTATTTAAAAATTCATTTTCTTGCATGAACATTTATTTTTTTACTGCAAATTCAATTATTTAATTCATTATTCAAAAATTATATTTTTTAGTTCAAAATTCATCTTTTTGGTTGAAAATTGATTTCTTAAAGTGAAACGTAATTATTTAAGTTTTGGCTGATAATTAATCCTTTTTAGTAAAAATTATTTTATTTTAGTTTTTTATATAAGTTGACAAACTAAACATTTATTTGAATTATTATTCAAATTCATGGACTTTAAAGACAAATTTAAAAGATCATTAATGATATTTTTAGTATTGTTTAATTATTGAATTAATCCATCGTGTCAAAATATTTAAGAATATCATCTAATATTAATTGAATTCCTATAAACGAAAAAAAAAAACATTATTTACAATAAATTCGCAAAAAAGTATACCTGGATAGAACCCGGAATTTTCAGCCAAATTTTGTTCCCCAGAATTTAAGTAGACTCCCTGATTAAATAGTTATTTTCAAACTATCACTATATTCTAAACAGTTATATTTTGCCGGCGTCTAGAAACAGGAAGAAAAATCGGAGAAACACGTGACAAAAGCTGTGGCGGACACCTCGAAAGAGTCTCGGCCAGTGAAACGAAGAATAGAAGAGGCGGAAGACAGTTCCAACAATGTTCCTGTAAAGAAACATTTGCTCTCGAGTTCCGCCTTAGGTAATATGAGTAGCAGCGCGTCTTCTGTGACGATTGGCGCAATCACCATCACGCCTGTCACATCGACACCAAACTCGACCCCAAGCACGACAAATAGTGTCGACACGTCGAGGCACAAGGATTCCAAGGATCCGGTGAAGCACAACAAAGACGTGAAGAGAGATCGCGACCGAGACAGGGACAGGGACCGTGACCGGGACCGAGGTCACAATGATAGAAACATGGACAGGTTGGGCGGCGGAGGTAAAGATGAGAGAATCAGGCGAGACAGTGGTGGTTATGGAATGGGTGGACATTATAGTGGGAATCGAGAAGACGATCATTGGGCGCCAAGAGACGGAAGAGATCATCGGGACAATAGGTAAATTAGTTCCTATAATATCCCGTGATCGGGATTTAACTTCTAATCGTAGAAAAATTCAAGGTTTCATTATTTTAATAATTTTGTTTAATTTAGAAAAGTAATTTCTACTTTCATCTGCAGTCGCGGATGTTTCAGATTATCTCAGTTTACTCGTAGGAAATCGTAATTTATTATTGCATATTTATGATTTTCCATTGTAAGAAAAACCTTTTGCAATTGTTTTCTCGGTGAGATTTTTTTTCGCTGACTTAAGTTTGGTAATCGAATTAATGATATTTTAAACATATAGAGGGTGACTGTTGGACCGAGCACCCGGGAAATGACAGTGAATTGATTTTTTTTTTTCAATTATGATATTATTCAATTTATAATGAGTAATTCGAAAATCTTTTGCTTGAAAACTTTCTATATTAGATTTTTAATTTTAAACTTATATTCTGAATTTAAAGAATTTTAATGTGCAGTCTTGAAGACTTAAACAATTATAAATTAAAAACGTTTGAAGTTGAAAATTTTTGATAAAAAACAGTTTTATTTTATCAACTGTAAACATAAATAAATAATATTTAAAATGGATCTGTACTTTGTGTTAAAAACTAAATAATAATTGATGTGATAAAACGATTCTAAATCCCTTGAAAGTTAAAGAATTTCCAGATTCGTAAATAATTCGCAATTAAAAGCTTTTATTAAATTAAAAATATTGTTTCAGTCTAAATTATTCAATTTTTAACCCATTTAATTTTAAAAAATTGATTAAGAAAAAGGATAATTATTTAATATTTATCAATATTTGACTTTTAATTTAAGAAGAATAAAGTATTGTTTTACTTAATAAAATGTTTAATTTATAAGCGAAATTGTTGAATTTTGATGTATAAATAATAATTGAACACGTATTATTTGTACAAAAATTTCAGTAATTTTAAGACATATTCGTACGTTTTGAAAAGATTCAAAATTAATGTAAAACTTAAAATGATATCTTAAAGAATTTTTAAAAATCCTTAAATTCTTCTCGGGTCGTTTTTAATAATATTGGAATTCTCTTGAAATCTTTTTGAATATTCTGTTAAAATAATTTTTCAAAATAAAGAATCTATTTCAATTTTCCTAGGAATGTTAAGAAAATGGTTTTATTCATTTGGAGCCTTTCACAATTCTTAAAAAGCCTCTAAATTTTTTGTAAACTGCAAAAATCTACATTTTGTTTTAAATTAGGTTGTGAGTATTTGCACCGAAATTTCGTTACCAATAACCAAATTTTTTCGGTAAACACACTTCGTTAAAATTAAAATTACTCTGATTGTTTCTGAAAAAAGTGTTTAATGGTTATTTAGAAATCCAAATTTTAAGGGTATTTTTTTAATGAAATTGAAGTTTTTTGAACAAATTTCGAAAAAAGCTGAATTTGAAAAAAATTAAAACTACTTTTAGTTTTCTCAAGATTTTGAAAAGCAATTTTAAAGTTTTTCAAGGATGCTTAAAACTATTTAAAATGAAAATAATTTAAATTCTAATTTAAGAACTTGTACGTTGATAAAAATTTAAATTTGAAAATATTTAATGGACTAAAATAACTTTATAATGTAATTTTGACATTTTTTAAAGTTAATTGATTGATTCTTTAATTTAGAGTATTCAAAATGTTAACCTGGATTTATGTTTTTGCAGTTTAAATTCATTAAACTTGAAATTATTCAGTTGAAAAGTGTTAGTACCTTCCAGTTAATACGTGTAAATTATTGAACAATTCAATAGAAAATGTTTGAATTAAAAAACTTTTAAACTTCAATTTTAAAAGTTAAAAATTCAAAAGTTCCACTTTGAATGCTTTAGTTTGTTGTTTTTCTATCACTTGTACTTTTATTGTTTAGCTTTATGTTTCGTTTTTTTTTTAAATTTTATTGAGCGGGAAAAATATTTGCAAACCGGGAAATGGCCGTTTTTTTAAAATAATTAGTTGAATTGTCATCTTTTTCAAATTATGATATAATTCAGTTTACAATGCGTGATTTTTAAATCATTTAATTTTAAAATGTTCCATTTTAGATTTTTATTTTTAAGCGTAGCGCTTGAAGTTGAAATACCTTTATAGTATATGAATTAGCTTTAAGAATTAAAAAGCGAACAATAATTGATTTGACAAAACGATTCTAAATCCGTTTAAAATTTAAGAATTTCCAGATTTTAACGTTAAAACTGAAACTGTTTTAATTCTCCCGAATGAAACTTTATACATTATTTTGAACATAAAAATAGCTTCATAATAATATATTCGTAATTAAAGGCTTTTATCAAGTTTAAAATATTGTTTCAGTCTACAAAAATTCAATTTTTAACCCATTCACTTTCAAATTTCTTAATTAACAAAAAGAATAGCTATTTAATATTTGAGCCTTGACTCGTTAAAAATTTCGAAGAGCTTTTAAACTTTGAACGTTACCGTTTTAATTTTTCTATTTGAAAAACGTTTATTTTGTGAGTGAAATTGTCGAATTTTAAGGTACAAATAACAATTGAAAACTTATTATTTTTAGACAAATTTGAAATGATTTTAAATAATGTAAACGAAGTGTCTAAATAAAAAAATATTCTCTTAAGATTCCTAGGGAAATTAAAATTGATTTTTCATTTTTCATACTTATGTTAAGAGAAGACTTAAAAAGATTTTCAAAGATTTCGAAAATTGTCGAAAGAGAATCTGGACCATTTTAAAGAAATTTTCTTAAATTTCCAGGACTTTCTAAAAATTGTAGGAATAATTCAATTCATTTTTAATTATATTCAAAAGTTTCGAAAAAAATTCGAAAATTATTTTGAATTTGGAAAAATTTTAAACCACTTCTAGATTTCTCATGATTTTTAAATAAAATTTTAAAGCCTTTGAAGGAAGCCTAAACTATTTCAAATAAAAAAAATTTTAGAACTGTGAAGTTCAAAAATTATTTTTTAATTTTTAATGTGTCTAGTTTAAAATTACTTAAAATAATATAATTTAATTTAGACTATTGAAAATGAAAAGGTGAATTTATATTTTTGGAACTTAATCCGAATCTTTGAACTCTATAATTGATCAAAGTTTTAAAATTTGAAGTTTATTTGCATTTTATTTATTTTCTTAATTGAAAACACCTTCCATTTGGTACGTGTAAATTTTTGAGCATTTTAATACACAATTTTTGACTTGAAAACTTTTAAATTTCAATTTTACAAGTTTGTAATTCAAGTGTTCCATTTTGAATACTTTAATTTGTTGTTTATTGTTTATTACTGTATATGGAAAAATGTTTAGAGTATAGTTTGATTTTTTAAAGCTCATTGGCCTTGAAATAGTTTGCAAACCGGGAAAAACGCGGGAAATGACCAGGAATTTTTTTCTTCCATTGAAACGGCCACCCTGCCTGACTTGGAACAGGGATGCTTAGAAAGCAGTTACTGTTTTTATTCAAGGACAGGAAGTTTCCGTAAAAAATATAATTCCACTTAGAACAGGCAATTTTTAACATGAAACGGGATTTTTTTAAGAAGAATTATCGTTCGGGTTTAGAAGAAAGGAATTTAAAATAATCCATCTTCCAAGTGAGAATTTGTCAGAACTTGCAAGTTCCCTCTTCTAAATTTTACATAAAGAAAGTACTTTAAGTAGTTTTTAGAGTAGAAGTAGTATTTCGAAGAAGAAATTGCTGAATTGCTATAGAAAAATTTGTTGCATTATTCGTTGCGAATTCATCTTTCTTTAGTAAAAAAAAAATCAACTAATATTTAAAAGTTAAACTTTTTTCTTCAACATTTTTTTTCTGTTGAAGATTCATAATTTCAATTGAAAATTTGTCTCTGTTTGAAAGTCTAACTACTTGATTGAAAATCAATTTTTTAAATTAAAAATTTTAATATACCAGTAGAAAATTGAACAATTTTGCTAAACATCCGTTTTTTGGTTGTTAAGATTTCATCATTTTGGTTAAAAATTGATCTTTTCTTGTTCAAAATAAACAATTATGATGAAAATATTATTTTTTATTATTGAAAATTCAACGATTTTATTCAAAATCCACATATTTTGTTCAAAGTCGATTTTTTGGTAGAAAATTGTATTTGTCTTTGCAAGTTAATCTTCTGGTTTGAAAACTCTTCTTTTCGGTTTAAAATTTAAGTATGCCATTTAAATAATGATCATTTTAGTTGAAAATTCATCTTTTAGATTGAAAATAAAATTACTCGGTTGAAAGTTAAATTGTTCTGTTAAAAATTAATTAAATATATACTAATTATGTACTAATTTATTGAATTAAATGAATTTTTTCATATTTAACAGTTCCAAATTCATTTGAAGTTTTTTAAGGCCTGCACTGTGTTTGTCACAGTCTATCACTTTTTATAAAATCTATATATTTATAAATATTTGTTTCGTATTAAGTTTGTTTTGTTTATTGTAGGTTCGGAGATCACAAAAGGGAAAGGTTTGACAATTACGGCCGCATGGGCGGTGGTGGTGGTGGTGGTGGAGGAGGAGGAGGATATCACCGTGATCGGGATCGGGACCGTGATCGTATGCATATGAACGACAAGAGAAAGTAAGTACCTATAATTAAACGATTTATTATTCAGGGTATCTAGCGTTCTGGAAATACTTGGAAGCCTAGAAAAGTCTTTGAATTCTTTTTTATCTGGAAACACATTAAAAATGTCTTGAATTTTGCTCATGGTTCTGGAATTTTTATTCCTGTTAGTTGGAAATTCGTCTCGGATTGAAAATTCAACTGTTTGGTTGAAATGTTCTTTTTTTTTACTGATAAAGTCGATGTTATCATCTTCAGTTATATAATACTTAAACTATAAAAAATGACAAAACAATTCGAAGTCCGCTCAAAGTTAATAATTTCCAGATTTTAACGATAAAATGAAACTGTTTCAAATTTGTTAAATTAAGAAAAAGAATGCTTATTAATATTTAGCAATATTTGACTGCTTATGTAAGACGATTGAATTGACACCATATGTTTAAAAGTAAACATTCTTAAAATAATTTTAATTGATCTTTTTAAAAAATATTTAATTTTTTAGTGAAATTGTTGAATTTTGGTGTTCCAAGTAACAATTGAGCACTTATTATTTGTCGAAAAAGTATGAGTAATTTTAAGAGGTATTTCAAAGTTTTAAAAAAGATTGAAAATTAATTTTAAACTTAACATTATTTCAAATGAAGTTGTGAACAGGCAAAATTCGGCTATTCGTACCGCAATTTCAGTGCAAATAGCCACAACCTAAATTAAAACAAATTTTAGATTTTGAAATAAAATTTTGAAGCTTTTTTTAAGGATGCTTAAAATAAAATGAAAATAATTTAACTTATAATTCAAGAAATGTTCTGTAAATTTTTTTTTTTTCAATTTTAAACGTTTCTAGCTAAAAATTGTTTAAAGTAATATAATATAAAACATTTAAAGTTTATTTATTATTTAATTGAAAGCATGAAAAATGATAACGTGGATTAAATTTTTATAATTATTTTTGTCTAAATCTTCGAACTTATTAATTTATATAAGATAAATATTCTAAATTTTGCAGTTTATCTGCATTTCACTTTAAATTGTTCAATTGAAATTTGTTAGTACCCTCCATTTTTACGTGTAAATTATTGAGCATTTGAATACATTTTTGAATTAAAATACTTTTAAACATCAATTTCAAAAGTTTAAATTTCAAGAGTTTCATTTTGAGTGCTTTAATCTGCAGCTTAGTTTTTATTACTTCTAATAGAAAAATGTTTAGCTTTGGAGTTCCGATTTTTTAATTTTATTGGCCTTGAAGAATGTTTGTGACCGGGAAATGACCGAGAATTTTTTTTGTTGGATTAAAACGGCCATCCTGCAGTAGATTGTTAATTTTATCACGGTTTATCAAAGTTTTATCAAAGTTTAACATTTATTACCGATTTTTTTAACTTTAACAACAGTTTAATGATATTTTTTGTAATCCAATAATTTTTTGCTTTCAATATATTGAAAGTAAGATCAATTTTGCGTGCGTTGAGCTTTCATGGATCACAATTAACTGAAATTTCAATTGTTCCACACTATTTGTACAGTGTGGCTGTAGGCTGAGGAAAACTTTGTCGCTTAGGTTAAGAATTCCTATTTGTGATTTGAAAATTAAACTATTTAGGCAGAATTTAATCTATTTTTGAAGGGTTTATTTCTTTGATTGAAAATTGAACTATTTTATTGAAAATTCGTTTTTTATTTAAATTAAATTGTCTACCTGAAAATGTATCTCCCATTTTTGGTTTATTTTTTAAATAGATATTTTTTAGTTAACAATTCGTCTGGATTGGTAGAAAAACAATCTTGTTCTGTGGAAATGTTTTCTTCTTTGGTTAAAACTGTAACTACTTGGTTCAAAATGAACTTTTTTGTTGAAAATTCTTATTTTTGGGTATAAAATGCAACTGTTTTACAACAAAAAATCGTCTTTTGACTTAAAAGTTGAAAAATTTGGATGGATTTTTTTTCTGTCTTACATGAAAAATCTTTATTTATTAAGCATCCATCTTTTTGTGCAAAACCTTTGAATTCAGGGTTGAAGGTTTATCATTTTGATTGAAAATCCACCTCTTTGGTTAAAAATTCATCTTCTTTGTACCTACAAAATTGATTTAATTGGTTGAAAATTCGCCGCTTTGGTTAAGAATTCATCTTTGTGAGTTGAAAATTAAACTATTTGGTCAAAATTAATCTATTTTGTTCCAAATTTAATTTTTTAAGGGTTCATCTCTTTCATTGAAAATTGAACTATTTTGTTGAAAATTCGTTTTTTTTTTCTTTAAAATTAATTTCTTACCTGAAAATGTATCTCTTCCATTTCTTATTTATTTTGAAAATTGATATTTTTTAGTTAAAAGTTCGTTTTTTTTTGTAGAATATTATTATGTGGAGGTTAAATTTCATTTTATCGGTTACGGAATTGCAGATAAATTAGCCTTTTAGAGGGAAATTCAATTACTTATTTGAAAATGTATCTATTTGGATTAAAAAATTCGTCCTTTTTTATTTGAACTTCACCTTTTTGTTCAGAATTAAATTGTCTTCTAAAAAATTCAATAATTTGTTTGGAAATGCAATAGTATTTGGTTGAAGTTTAATTTTTTTGGTTTAAAATTCGATCGTTTGGTTGAAAATTCAAATATTCATGGTGAAAATTTAACTGTTTTTGTTGGAAATTCGTATATTTAAATAGAAAATTTGCCCTTTTGGATTTAAAATTCACCTTTTTTGTTAAGAATTTAATTGTCTTCTAAAAAATTCAACTACTTCATTCGAAATGTAACTGTTTTTGTTGAAATTTAATTTTGTTACACATTCGATCATTTGGTTGAAAATTCATCTTTGTAGATTAAATAGTCAACAATTAAGTTAAAAAAATTTGTTAATATTTTCATTATTTTATTGAAAATTAAACTTAAATTATCTTAAAATTCAATAACTTAGACAAATTTCAACCAATTCCAATAAAAGAAGGTCATTATACGCGAAAATAAATTCGCTTTCAAAATGTTAACAAAAGTTGAAGAAAAGTGAAATATTAAAATATTTTCCATTTTAACGTCATCATTTTTCACTTTGATAAAATGAACAATCGCCAAAAAATGTGTGACTATAAAATCAGATTTTTTATTATTAAAAATTATTATATTATATATTATTATTGCTTAACAAATAAGGCCCGTCCCCTTTTCCCATTTTCATTTTATATATATTTTAATTATTAAGCGAAATATATTTAAAATCTTAAAAATAAAATTAATTTTTTTTAAATTAATTTTTTATTTGTAAAGAACTAGCTAACTGTTCTAACTTTTTAAAAAATTAATAATTTTATACCCATAATTAAGTTTATAAAAATATAAATTGAGGTTTAAAATGACCTGCATCATTGTCCTGAAAAATGGTTATTTTCCTTCTTAAATTTTAGCTTTGAAACCAAAATGTGACCATTTTTAAAAATCTTTTAAAGTTAAAAAAAAATTGTATTGCCAAATTTCACACATATGTAATTTATCTATATTATTATAAATAATTTATTAATCAATTACCTCAAATTTGATAATAGATTTTCTATAATAATTCTCTTTGGCTAAGAATTTAGGCAAATTCATAAACTTTAAGATACACCTCACGTTTATATTAATTTAATTAATAAAAATTAATAGTCTACAATTGAAATACTGTTTACATTTAAAAATAATTTCTGATTAATATATTAATTTCTTTTATTCTATTCCCTTACCTCTTTGTTAGAATATTTATATTATAATAATATTTATATATACACACATTTTGTTCAAAATTTTAATTTAAATATATTTTAATTATTAAGTCAAATATATTTAAAATATTAAAAATAAAATGAATTTTTTAAATTTATTTTTAATTTAAAAATTTTTTTATGTTCTTCATTAATTTATAAATTAAAAATAATATATAATCAGATTTATTATAATAATATATAAATCGCATACTACACTTTTTTAGTTCCACTAGACTAAGACCTACAATTTTCAGTATGTTTCGTGCAAACTATTTTTCGCTCTAAGAGAAAGGTGCATATCTAGAAAAATATTTTTTTTTGTCCTGGAACACCTGGAAAGGTCCTGGATTTTTTGTTTAAGAAACGCTAGAAACCCTGGTTTATTAGAGTCAACCGTGTTTTTCTTTTCTGAAATTTAATATTAATCCTTTTCTTTTTCCAGTGACTACTACCGATATCCATCAGGACCACCTCCTTATGGCGGAGCAGGTGGTTATGGTGGTTATGGCGGTGGGGCAGGAGGCGGAGTAGGCGGAGGTGCACCTGGAGGATATCCACCTCCAGATGGACCTCAGGGTCACTTCAGGGGTCGAAATAATTATCCGAACGATAACTATCAGGGTGACTGGAGGCCCAACAAAGACTACAGACGAGACTATGATCGGAGGCCTCCTCCGCCAAACGCCAACTCCTAGTGCACTTTTTTCGTCACCGTCCCGGATCCCTTTCATTAATCAGTTGTAGTCTTATTTGACTGCAGTGACTGAAACTGCGCTTTCTGATTAATTGTGCCGATCAAAGGAAGGGATAAAAGTTCGAGTGCAAGCATCAATAGGATGTCAGTTTTTTTGTTTTTTATAAAGAAAAAAACTCCGACAAGAGTCGGATGGACAGATGCTTTATTTTACATTATGCTGTGGAAAAAGTTTACTTTGTCAAGTTACTACGTGCTTGGACTACTCTGTTGTGCAATTCTGGCAGAATCAAGTTAAACAGTTCCGAGGAATAATATGTTTAATCTGCCATTTTTTCCCTCCTCTTTTTTTTTTTTCTTCTTCACAAAAACTACTTTCGTGGATCTATGCAGTTCACTTTGCATTTTCAATACAAACTGTGTACACTTGTATAGTTTATGTGATGGAGTTTTTGTAAAGCCGTTTGACATGACTTTGGTGTATGTCCTGCTGATTCATTTATTTATTTCGATAAAGTGTTGGAAATTCGTCATGCTGTACTCACAATGTACAGTGTGGCGTTTGAAAACTGTTTACAAACAATTGCAATTTTTATTAATATCTAAACAAAAAGCGCATCCGATAGTTTAGATCATTTGTAAATAGATGCCTGCGACTCTGAGATGAACTCTTGTCCTAATTTTTTTGTTTTTTATTTTTTGTTTTGCTTTACAAGGCTACAAAGAAACTTAAATTACGAGTTTTTATTGTGTATCTTTTTCTACTTGTAAATGTTTTGATCTGCTCTCTGAACTGAATATCCCAAACACACAAAATCAGATTTTTATGCTTCAAATTCAAATGAGCGCGCTCGAGTTTTTAACAAAGTGGATGTTTTCGTGTACTGAAGAGATGAATCTTTTATACACCGCTTTTTCGTTCTGCACTGCACAGTACATTTTTGTCTATGAAAAATGTCAAGTACGTTTGTATTTAATGCGACAAAAGAAGAAGAAAACAAAACGTGATATGTTTACCATCTCGGTATTTAGTGTAAAAAGTAATTTATGTCGATATCTTTATTTCCTCTTTTTTTTTTCTCACTGTGAAACGACGCAAGTACTTTGTATACTGAACGCTTTGGATAATTGATCATGTAAAGAAAATTCTATTTTGTAGATCGCTTTTATTACAGCAATGAAACTAATTAGTTTGTCGTCGGTCGAAACTTTATAGTGTGCATTTGTGTAAATAATGGAATGCATCGGATATATAAGTGAGAGTCCCCCGGAGTCGAGAAAATCCATCACGGTTAATTATGTTTAGGAAATTGGAAAAAAAAAAAGTAAAGGAAAAGTTTTCGCCCATTATAAGGGATAGCGAGATAATTGTCGCGCACCGAGTGGTTAATTTAAGTTTGTCTATTGAAGTGCAAGTTTATCACCTAAACATAGTAAACTGTTTATAATTTATTACCACTAGCCAAGTATAAATCATGAGACACTATCGAAGGGAGGAGAATATGATGTATATATTAATAAGCGAATAAAACCTTGATTATTTGATGCCGTAAGAATATCGTACAAGTTAAATTGATAATTATGCGATATGGTATAGCAATGTATTTTATCAAATTTCGTCACTGTAGATTGCTAATTATTTCTGAAAATATATCTGGACAAAAAACTTGAATTTGTCAATTCTGTAGATACCCGCGCAGTATCCTCATTCGACTTTTTATATATTGCCAGTGAAATTAAAAGATATTGTTAGTGTTCTAAAGAGTTTGAGTGATCGGAGAAATTCTCACGAGCATAAGGATATGCTTGACCTTTATGTGCTTTTAAAATATAATGACAGGGTTTCTAGTGACCTTGAAAATATTGAAAACCTGAAACTCCCTGATTTTTTTTGAATTTTGAAAAGCTGGAAATCTCCTTGATTTTCTCACGATAACGTTGAATTTTAATTTTTTTTTTTTTTTTTTTACAGTAATTTTTTCGAAATGCGAAGAGTAATTTAAATCTTTTAGCCTATTATGAAAGAAACCTCTCGTTTAGATAGAATGCTGCTGAAAATTTTTTTATTCGTCAAGATATGATTTATGTGTTATTTATTACAGAATAAATAAAGATATTTCAAGGCACTTTTTGTTGAGATGTTCAACTTATAAATTATAAAAATTGTTAGTTTAAAATTTCGATGTTAATTCGGTTTCAGAATTGGAATAAGCCATGGCCGTACAACGGATTTTTCGAGTGGTTGACCACTCGGTTTTTTGAGGGTATAACAGATTTCAAATAAAGATTTCCCAGCAATTTCACAAACATTTTAAAACTTTAAAGATTTAAAGGATTTTTTAAAGATTTGAAAACGGGCACAGTAAACCAAATTTTAAAGATTTCAAAAATTTGAAACGATTTTAAGAGGTTTTGAAACATTTTAGAAGATTTCAAAATATTTTAAGTAATTCAATGACTTCAACGAATACAAAATATTTCACAGAGATTTCAAACATGCAAAAAAGGCGCGTACACTAGATAAAAAGTTTTCACAAAAATTCCTCAAAAATTTAGAACATTTCACAAAGGTTTTAAAACTTACAAGAGTTTAAAAATCTTGAAGATTTTAAACAATTTAAAAATTTTTTAGGAGATACCAAAATATTTCACTAAGATTTGTCATAATTTAAATAATTCTAACGAATTCATAAAGATTTCGAACATTTCGCTAAGATTTCGAACATTGCACAAAGATTTAAAAACTTTCGAAAGATTTTAAATAACTTCAAAAATTTGTAGGATTTGAAACCATTTCAAAGATTTTAAATAATTTAAAAATGTTTGAAAAGATTGCAAACGATTACAAGAGATTTCCGAAAGATTTTTCAAATACTTTAAAGAATTCTTAAGGATTTCAAAACATTTCAAGATTTTCAAAGATTCCAACAAGGGTACAGTACACCAGATTTCAAAAATTTGAAAACATTGAAAAGGTTTCAACAAATTTGAGAATATTTGAAAAGATTTTAATAATTTCAAACGAACAGAAAAGATTTCACGAACAAAGATTAAAGAAACGTTTCAAAAATATTTCAAATATTTAAAAATGTTTTAAGCGATATCAAAATTTTTTAGAATATTTCAAAAGATTTCAAAAATTCCAGTGATTTTAAACGATTACGAAAAATTTCACAAAGATTTCATAATTTCGTTAAAGAATTCATAAGGATTTCAACAGAATTTCAAAACATTTCAAAGATTTTAAGCGATTTCAAAAGGTTTCAACACATAATATGAGAAGATTTCAAACGACTTCATTGATTTTACACAAACATAGATTTTGTTTCGGTAAGTCTGATTAGCAAACAAATTAAAATAAATGTAAAAATTGAAACTTTGACAAGTTTTTGTCGAAAAATTGTCAATTTTTCTTAGTCTTTTTCTTTCGAATTTTTGCTCTGCAGGTTCGAAAATACAAACAAACAAAATTTATAATTTTTCACAAAAATCCATTTACTGTACATTCGGTGCGGGGTCCTTTGTTTCTAAATACATTTTAAACATCATTTAGTTGAGTTTTCAGATCAAAAAGATAAATTTTGACCCTAAGGAATGAATTTTTAACTAATATTATAAATTTCCAACCCAAAAGATTAATTTTTTACCAAAAAACACTCATTTTCAACTAAGTACATGAGTTTCCATCTAAAAAAGATAAATTTTGAAGCAAAATTGAAATAGTTAAAATATTATTTAAAAAGTTTTTAAAAACTCATTTTTCACAAAATATATTTTTTTTTCTCAAAAAATGATTTTTAACTACCAAAAAAGATAAAGTTTCAATAAAAATATATACATTTTAAGTAAAAAAGATAAATTTGCAAACCAAAACTAAAATATTTCAATTTGCAGTTAAAAAGGTAAATTTTAAACAAACATAAAGCGATTTTTTGAGAAAAAGTAATTAGTTTTTAACTAAAAATATAAAATTTTCAAGCAAAAATGGAATAGTTACATCTTCAGTGCAAAAAATTAATTTCCAACTAAAAAGAGACGGATTTTCAATCAAAAAAATTAATTTTTAATGACGGCCATGAATTTTAGACTAAATAGTGGAATTTTCCACCCAAAGAATAAGTTTTCTATTTAATAAAGACGAAGTTTTAAATAAATTTTTTTTCGACAAAAGAAATGAATTCTTAACAAAAAATAGAATAGTTGAATTTTCTACAAAACAACATTTTTTAACGAAAAAGATTACATTTCTGTAAAAGAAAGTAAATTTTTCACAAAAAATGAAATACTGAGTGAAATTTTAGCCAAAATGATAAATCTTCAACTAAACAAATTTAATTTTTAACCAAATACATGAATTTCCCACTAAAAAATCAATTTTTTACAAACAAAAAAAAAGGATTTCAAAAAATTGTTAAATTTTTAACTACAGAAATTATTTAAAAAAAAAAAAGATGAAGCTTAAACTAAAAAGATATTTTTACCAAAAATAAAATACTTAAATTTTAAGTTAGAAAAATAAATTTTCTACAACAAAAAAACGAATTTTCCACAAAATAGTTATATTTTCAACAACATAAATGAATTAAAAAAGGAAAAGTTTCAACTAATAAGAGTACACTTCTACCAAAAAAGACGGCTTTTCAACAAATTGTTGAATTTTTACCTAAAACATGCGTTTTGAACTAAAAATAGAAAAATGAAATTTTCAGTAAAAACTTAATTTTAAATAAACTCAAAAGTAAATTTTCTACAAAATAGTATAATTTTCAGCCAAGAAAATTTAATTTCTATAAAAAATATAAATTCTGGACAAAAAATGGAACAGTTACATTTTTAGTTAAAAAATGAATTCTTAATAAGAAAGGCTCATTTTCAAACAAAAAGATCAATTTTCAATCAATAAGATGAATTTTTCACCAAAATAGACGAATTTTGAACAAATGACATTCATTTTCAATCAAAAAGAGGAATTAATCAATAAGAAGCTTAAATATTCTCCCACAAATTCGAATTTTCAATGAAATATAGGAATTTTAAACTTATGGTAAATTTAGAATAAAATATGTATAAGTTTACCATCAACTGGTTGAATTTTCAACCAAAAAGGATGAATTCTCAACGAAAACGTGATATTTTAACCAAAAGATATTTCAATTTTCTACCAAAAATAATTGAATTCAACAATAAAAGATTAATTTTCAACAAAATATTTTGAATCCTCAATCAAAAGAAATTATTTTTCAACCAAATAGTTGCGATTTCTAACCATAATAATAAAATTAACTTCATTTTCAGTTTTTCGAAAATTCCCTAACTCTATCAGGTTTTCCCTGTGATTCCCTAATTTTCGGGAATTACCTGATCTGTAGTAACTCTGTGATTAAGAAAAAAGCATGTTTATTTCACTCTGGAACTTATTTGTAAAAATATATGTAGGAATTATAATATATATTTATTTAAATAATAAATGCTCTACATTTTTGGATGATTTTAGCCAAGTCAGTGGGCGAAGTACCTAAACAGCTGAAGTATGTACTTACTTGAGCTAAGGTATTGAGACGCAGATGTCCACCTTTTGTATATTGCACCTGTTCTAATCCTATCTTTAGGGTTTTTTTAGGAATTTATATTTTAATGAGAATATTCTAAACATTTAGAAATATAAAGAAATTCTATTATTAATAATGATTTATTTATTTATATTTCACTATTCATAAAGAATTTATGTACATTTAATTTAATTAACTGAACTCAGCCATCTATACAGATCTTTTTCTTTAACAATTTTATTTTTTTGAACTATTTTATTTCATAAAAAATTTCATTTCTTCTAGAATTTTATTTTCTTACGCAATTGTATTGCATCTGAAATTCATTTTTGTTCAACAATGTTATTTTCGAACCGTTCAATTTTTTCAACATTTGTATTATTTG
>NC_046659.1:123237861-123240260 GCF_010883055.1 Belonocnema kinseyi | reverse complement strand
TTACCATTCATTTTCTTCGATTTTAATTTTCCAACAAATTAATTTTTAAAGAACTTTTTATAAAATTTTATTTCTCAAGCAATTTTATAGTTTCACCCATTTTATTTTTTGCAATTCAATTTTGAAACAACTCAATTTATAAAACTTTTATTTCATCAAAAGTTGCATTTCTTAAAAAATAATTTTATTTACTAACCACTTCATTTTTCATACAATTTCATTACTTTTTAAAATTATA
The DNA here is from genome assembly GCF_010883055.1 of Belonocnema kinseyi. Taxonomy (NCBI): domain Eukaryota; kingdom Metazoa; phylum Arthropoda; class Insecta; order Hymenoptera; family Cynipidae; genus Belonocnema; species Belonocnema kinseyi. The sequence continues at coordinate 123,240,022 of NC_046659.1, read as the reverse complement.
TTTTTTACCTATTTTATTTCACCTAGAATCTAATTTCTTAAACTATTTTCTCTTTAAAATAATTTTGTTGTTTTTAACATTTCATTTCTCCAACAGTTTTATTTTTTAAACATTTTATTATTTTTCAAACTATTTAATGTCTTTATCAATTTCATTTGCTCAGCAATTTTATTTTTTTAACGTTTTTCTTTTTTTAGCAATTTTTTGTTTTCAGCTATTTTAATTTGACAACAAATTAATTTTTAAAAAACCTTAATTTTTTAAACTATTTTATTTCATCTACAGTTTCCTTTCTTCAAAAATTTTATTTTTTAACCATTTCACTTTTTTAAACAATTTTATTTTTTATTAAATTTTATTTTTTCAAGAATTTTAATTCGTCAAAAATTTAATTTTCAAAGCATTTAATTTTTCAAACTATTTGATTTAGTGTTAAATTTCTTCCACAATTTTATTTCTTCAACTATATTATTTTTTAAACAATTTTATATTTAAAACATTTATTTCTTCAGAAATTTTAATTGATCAAATACTTAATTTTTAAACAATTTTATTTCAGCTGCAGTTCCATTTCTTCTACAATTTTATTTTTCAAATAATTGTATTGCTTTTACCATTTCATTGCTTCAGCAAAGGATATTTTACATATTAGGATGATTCTTGGGGCTGAAAAGAGCGAGTGAAGGAAATTGTACACTCAGAAGTGATTTTGGGGCCTGGTAAGAGCTGGACAAAGGGATTGTACACAAAGGGATGATTTTCGAAGCTGGGGAGAGCTGGATTCCACAAAAATATGAATAATTTTATTATTGCATTGAATATTTCTTAAAAGATCAAAAATAATTAATAACCCCCAAATACACTTATATCGAAAAAGTTATTTTTTACGAATAGATTAACAAAATAGAGTTTATTATTGATTGGTCCATTCACATAATTTTTCTTTAGCACTCAACGAAGCGAAGTTAACCGGTGATTAAAAGCCCGCGCAGTGGGCAGATTTTTTGAATTCCGATTGCCCTAGATTCCGAATATCAGCTCTGATCCCCCTAGTTTATTTAATGTTGACTTTGCACTATTTTTATATTTATGATATATCCAGAACACCAAACCCCTCTCATCAAAATAGTTCCTATTTTCATACATTTCCATGATCAAAGAAACTTAAGAAACTACATTTTCATGGTGGAACTAGACAGGGTGTCCCAACATTCAAGACGAGTTTACGAAAGTTGTGCGCAAGTGGCGAAACGGGACGCCCTTATTGCTTATTGTTACGACCTACCTTTCGGATCCACCGAATAATATAAAGAATTATTCTTTGATTGGTGGATTCCTTTTCTAGTCTTAAGGTTCGCTGCTGACTGGCGTTGATTTGAAAATCAACTACCGCGGTTATTTGAATCTTTTTATTAATCACAGGCGATGAAATGAAGAATCTCACCAGTTAAATAGGTCATTTTAAATAAATAACTTTATTCATTAAACTTTACACATTAATCCATGGGACACACACACAACAGTTAATATAAACTTTTTAAATATTATTATTATTAAATTTTATATCTAACTTCACTTAATGTTAGATATAAATTAGATTCGACGACTACACTAAGTTACGCGGAACTTATACATTTTAGATTCTACTTTCTAAATTATAATATTTAATTATTTAAGATCTCGAGTGACGCGGGTTCAATGAATATTAACGATTGAAAGATATCTCCGTTTTTCCCCGAGTCACATATATTTATAACCTTGCATTTTTGGATTACGTGCAAGGGTAGCATTAGAGTAGGGGAGGCAAGTGCAACCCCTTGACGTTGAGCCTGACCAACAGGAGCTCGCTAACGAATGTCGTAACGTTTCAAGCTAACCATGTAGCAAAGATATTATAATATCTTTGCACGTAGGCCCGGCGTACGTGACTTTTAATAAGGCTACATTTTCATGTATACTATTTTATATTATTAGGTATATGAAGAAAATTATTTTATCCTAAAATTAAAGAAGAAGAGAGAGAGAATGTTGAAGAGTTTATACTAACATCCTAAATAACTTTGATAAGCAATTTCATAAAACAATTATTAATTTTTTATACGAATTTAAATTAACTCGTATCTTACGATAAAGAAAGTTTCTTCTTTATCGACTGAGATTA
>NC_046659.1:123233818-123237761 GCF_010883055.1 Belonocnema kinseyi | reverse complement strand
ATTTTATAATTTCGAATCGAAACCGCGCATTCTATGGAAGCGACGGTGCTGTTCCTAGCGGATGGAATGCAAATTTATGCGATCGTTACAGGGCAGAAAATGCGATGTCCTATATATATAATTCCCCACTCCGACGCCCCGTACCGCATCTATGTTAATAATATCTTTGATCGAAGGCAGTACGCAAGCCGTCGCACTTATATGTGCAGAACATGAACATAGGCAAAGAATATCTTTGGTTTAGCTCGAACAGCCCCATGCATCGCCACGCACCACTTTTCTGTTTTCTTACGATCAGGAGGGGAATTGTCGGTTAAACTAATCCAACAGATGGCGCCACAAAAGGTGTGTCTGTCTTTTTTTATTGAATTGCATTAAGGAAAAGCAAAAATAATTAAAAACTTGATGCTGTTTGTAAATAAACAAAAAAAAAATAGATAAAAAAATAAGTCTAACTATTACTAATTATTTAAAAAAAGAAAAAAGTTATGAAAATATGTAGTTCAATATGCATAAAATTTAATTTTGAGATACATTTTGAAAGCAGTTCGAACTTTATATTTTTGTGATTTATTTTGCTCATATTATTGATTTTATTATTTGTTAAAGTTAAACTAAATTATTTTTTGTTAAAATTATTAATGTAGCTAATGAAAAAATTAATAATATTAAGAACCTCAATGACAAAAATATTTCAAACATATACATGATCAGAAGAATTAATAAAAATTATATGACGTATATTGTATATTGGGGGAATAATTTGGTGAAAAGTTAATGAAAAGACTAATAAATGAGAAAGTGGATTTAATATTATTTAATATAATGTATATTTATTTAAATTGAACCTAATATCATATATACATTTATACAGTGCATTTATTTATTTGTTGCTTAATCTTGAAAGCTTTTTTATCGCTGAATTCAACCCCTAATAATTTTATTAACAAATTTTTATTTAAAGGAGATTTTAAATTAAATAGCTAATTATATTATTGCAAACCTCATTTCTAAAATTAACAGACTATAAACTATTAAACTCTATAAACAAACGTACCGTATTCATGACGGAGTGTAGGAGGAAATTCAATTTTTTCGTTCAGTTTGACGCTCCGAACTTTTGTCTTCTCTATTTGTTTATTAATAATTTTTCTACTCAAAGCATGGAAAAACTGAAATTTTATACATAATAATTTTTTACGCTTTGATAACTGATCAGGAAAACTTTATATTGTCTAAAATTAATGAGTAGGAACTCGTAAAATACAAATAATTTGTTTATCATTCCATTTATTTGTTATGAACAAATTTGATAAACAAATCAACAAATAGTTTATTATGGGTAAAATTTTTTGGTGCTAAAAGTGCTTCACATTAATGTAGGAATTACATTTAATAACAAACATAATTTAAAAGTTTATAATAATTATTGTTATAAACAAGTCTTGTGGCAAAATATTATAATTTGAGATTTTTTAAATTATTATTTCTTTGAAGCGCTAGGAAGATTTCAAGTTTAAATATTTTGTCACAAGAATTGTTAATAACAGTCGTTATTATTAACTCTTCTAATATTTTTGTGACTAGCAGTCATTCGTCCAATAGCTTAAAACATTTCCAGTGCAAAAAAAATTTTCTATGCGAAAGGGCAAACATTTTAAATTTGTTTATCTAATTTGTTTAGAAAAATTTTAATTGTTATATTTTATCAAATATTATTCAATATTTAGTATTTTAAGGAATACCTGAAGTCGTTCTGGCCATTCAAGGAAATTATAATTTGAAAAATCTCAAATTCTAATATTTTGACACAAAAATTGTTTATCACAGTGGTTATTATAAACTTTTAAATTAATTTTGTTATTAAATGTCATTCCTATATTAATGGGAAGCACGTTTAGCAAAAAAGAATTCACCGATGATAAGACTTTGTTCATACTTTGATTGGAAAAATTATTAATAAAAAAATAGAGGAGACAAAATTTCGGAGAGTCAAGATCTATGGAATTTAATGGTCCACAATTTAAAACAGAAAAATTCAAAATCGCAAGAAAATTGAAGGCTCTGGACATTTTTTAATGAAGAAAGTGCATTTCCTCCAACTGTGCGTCATGAGTACAGTACGTTTGTTTATAGATTTTAATAGCTTATAGTCTGTTTATTTTCGAAAGCAGCGAGAAAAAGCTTTCAAGATTAAGAAACAAATAAATTATTGAACTGTATAAATGAATATATGATGTTGGGTTCAATTTAAATAAATATAAATACATTATATTAAATCCATTCTCTCATTTATCATTCGTGTAATTGACTTTTTTCCAAATAATTCCCTCAAACATTTTAATTACAATTATACCACTACAGTGTAAAAATATTTCCTTCAAAACTTGAAATTTTAAAGATTTGAAAGGAACAAAGATTCTTTACTCTACAACTTAAGTTTTAGCCTTACATATTCTAATTATTATTATATTTATATTGGATATAAGTAATATATTGGGGACTTGGTTAGGTGGAGTGGGAGTGTGCGGGAACTTGGTTAGGTGGAGTGGAAGTGTGCGAATATGTGTCCATATCGACGGAAGTATTTATAAAGTATTACTGTTATTGTATGATATTATATGGCGTGAGTGGTGATTATTAAGTGCAATAAAAATAGGTTGATAAGTGAGACTAAAAAGTGACGTTTAAAAAGGTATTTGTATTTTATTATTGGCGATATAAGTAAAGGGTTAAAATTTATAGGTTAGATCGAAAAAGTATTAAAATGGCAGAAAACGAGGGAAACAAGGAACTGGTCACGAAGTTAGGTGTAACAGCAGCAGATGGCGCGAAGTTTAATCAAAATACCGATATCGATAGAGACAAGACTGACAAAACTGAAACAACTGAAAATAACCTGGATAAGACAGACGAGACGAAAAAACGGGGTAGAGGGAGACCACCAAAAGAAGAAAAACTAGTAAGAAAAGCTCAAAATAACAAAAAGATAGATGAGATATTCAAAGCTTCGGAAAAAACAGGGATAAAATCAACGACACAGAATACAATAAATGCACCAAGTACAGAGCACGTAAAACAGGAAGAGAAAAATTTAGAAAAGGAGAAAAACCAATTTGATTTCCCAAATTCAGTGTTAGAAGGTGGGAATTGGGAAACAGCTTTAAAGTATTTCTGGCATCACATGCAGGACATAAAATCTGAGAACCGTCAAATGAAATTACAATTAGAAAAGGAAAAGGAGAATCGCGAAAAAGAAATAAGACATTTAAACAAAGAATTGAAAAGGAAAACAGAAGAATGGGAAAAAGAAAGAACAGTTTTAAGAATTAAATTAAATTAACTCCATCGTTGGGATCAAAGAGAACAGCCAGATTATAGAGGAAACAATTAAGGCAAAAGTAGTGGAGATTGAAAATAAAATAAGGAAAGAAAATGACTCAATTCAAACGGGGAACTCGGTGGTCAATAGGGGAAAGGAGGAGTACACATACAATAGAGAGTTTTTGGAGATAAAAAGAGCATTTGAAGCGCAGGAGAAAAGGAAAAGGAAAAACAATATAGTGATAAGAGGACTGCACGCAGAAGGAATTGACAAAAAAGCAGAGGTAAAGGCGTTCTTTAAAAATGAACTAGACATAGAAGTAGAAATTATATGGACAACAGCAGTAGGATTTAGTAAAAAGAAAACAGTAATAGCGAAAATAGGTAGCTGGGAAGAAAAGCTATCGATCATGGAAAGGAAAAAAGTATTAAGTGGTAAGAAGATTTTTATTGATCATGATCTCACCAGAGAAGAAAGGAGAATACAAAGGAAAATAGTCGAAATATCCAGGACTGAAAGAGAACAGGGTAAGGAGGTAAAGTTAGGATACCAAAAATTGAGGGTTAATCAAGTTTGGATAAGTTGGAGGGACCTGGGTGCGAGAGCGGGGGGGGGGGG
>NC_046659.1:123229039-123233718 GCF_010883055.1 Belonocnema kinseyi | reverse complement strand
GGATTTTAAAGGGGCTCTGGGCAGCAAAATTACTCTAGGAAATGAAACCTGGAATATATGGACAATATACTGCAAAGACAAGATTAAAGAGTTGACAGCTAGTCTGGATGATGAAATAGAGGCTAAAGGGAATGAAAATTTGCTAATCGGAGGAGACTTTAATGCAAGGACGGGTAAAAAGGGAGCAATTTACAGAGGACCAGAAGAGGAAGAAGTGAAAAGAGCATCTAAGGACAAAGTAGCCAATACGGAAGGAGATCAGCTAATGAAGTTAGTCGAACGTAAAGGATGGTGTATATTAAATGGGAACTTAGAAGTTGACAATCAAGGAGAATTTACATACGTGGGTAACTCGGGTAAGAAGAGGGGAAAGGGGTCATCAGTAATTGATTACACTATAACTAACTATGAAGGTTTGGATAAGATAGAAGATTTTTAAATAATTGACAGAATAGAATCAGATCATCAGCCAATGGGGTGTATATGAAAAACGGAACTTGTCAGAGCGAACCAATGTTGTCAACAGATACCAGAAAAAGAGATTGTGGTATGGGACAATGAAATTAAGATCGATTATAATGCAAAAATGAGTGCTGGCGTTTACTCAGAAAATGATCTAATGGAAGAATGGAATACTTTTGCGAACAAAGTGAACAGCGCCATGAAAAAGAAGAAGGTTAAGTCAATCAGATTTGAATTAGGGCATAAAACTTGGTGGAATAAGGAATGTTCACGAAAAAAGAGGAAGGTAAAGAAGTTATACAAGAAATGGAAAGATAATAAAGGCTCGTGGGAAGCTTACGCTCATAAAAGATCAGAGTTCAGGGAAATGTGCGAAGATAAGGAAAAGAAAGAATGACGAATTAGTAGAGATAAAAAATGCAAAAACGGAGAAAGATATTTGGAAGTATATAAATAAACAAAGGAAGAAAAACAATAGCATTAGTAGTGAAATAAAGATGAAGGACTGGAAAAATCACTTCATGGACCACTTAGAAGGAACAGAAGCTCATTCTACAACACAAGGGAAAAGGAATAACCTGTAGGAAGATGAATCCGACCTTAGCGACGAAGAAATTAATGACCAAATTAAGAAACTGAAAATGAAGAAAGCACCAGGAGAAGATGAAATACCAAATGAAGCATGGGTATATTTAGAAGGGGATGGCAAAAGGAAACTTTTTGAACTGATAAGAAGAGTGTGGAATGGAGAAGGCTTCCCGAATAGCTGGAGGAAAGGGATTATTGCGCCGATATTCAAGAAAGGAGAAACAGAGGATCTGAAAAACTATAGACCGACCATTCTGCTTAACACGGCGTACAAAGTGTATGCCATGGTATTAAACGAAAGATTAGTGAAGGATTTGGAAGAGAAGAAAATATTACCGAACACACAGGCAGGATTTAGAAAATATAGAGGAACAATAGACAAATATATACATACTGCAGCATATCATAGAGAGAGAACTAGAGAAAAAGGGAGGAAAGATCTTTGCGTTCTTCATTGATTTAAAGGCAGCCTTTGATAAGGTAAATAGGGAAAAGTTGTGGAAAACAATGGAGATAAGAGGAGTAAGAAAAGGTTTAATTGAAAGAGTGAAAGAAATCTATGTAAAAACGGTTAGTGCTGTGAGGGTAAATGGCAATATCGCAGAAGAATTTTGCACAGAAGAGGGCCTTTGACAGGGCTGTCCTCTTAGCGCTACACTATTCACAGTCCTGAACTCTGACATAGAAGAGGAAATGAGAAAAGAAATTGTGGGAGGCATAAAAGTTGGGAGTGAAAAATTCTGGTCACTTGCTTACGCAGATGATATAGCACTTTTGGGAGTAAATGTAGAGCAACTGAAAGTATTCAAATATTTAGGGTACACATTCAACAAAAATGGAGGCTGTGATAGACACATTCAGGAGATTGTTAAAAAGGACAACATTGTGATGAAACCTACGTGGGGGATAGGAGAAAGACTCTTTAAGGACAATTTCAACAGAAGAATACATATTTTTAACAGCTTAGTGGTTGGAGTTCTATCTTACGGGGCAGAATTATGGGGATGGGAAGAAAAAGCCACTTTAGAAAGGATCCAAGACCGTCATCTCAGGTGGACCCTGGGACTCGACCGTTATACACCAAGCTACATGGTTCTGGAAGAGACCAAAATCGAAAAACTCAGAGTGAAATTAGGAAGAAAAGCTATTAAATTTAAAAAAGGAATAGAAAATTCCGCAGTAAGAACAATTTTAAAAGAATGCCTAAAAGAAAAAAATAGTGGAAAGCTGAAGATAAGAAGTGCCCAAGAAAGGGAGCATTATCTTAAAAGGTGTGGTTATAGTCAAGAGGGTTTAAAAACATTAAAAGATAAGAGAGCTAATGTAAAAGAGATACTAAAGAAAACAGACTACGAAGTACAAAGACAAACACAGCTAGGTAAAATACAGGAATCTAGGTACAATAGTAAGTACAAACTAGTAAATACTGGATTAAAAGCAGAATATTTGTGTAAGGCAGGAAACAAAGGAAGTCACAAACTAATAGCTAGGGCGAGATGTGGCAATTTAGAGGAAAAATCTAGATATTGGTTAGACGAAGGAAGTCAGATGTGCGCTTTATGTAAAAGAGAAAAAGGTACACTGGAACATTTAATTAGAGACTGCGAATTAATAGATAGACCAAATTTAGAAATTGAAGAAATGTTAAATGGTAGAGCAGGAAATAAGAATGTGTGTAATTGGTTAAGACTTTTGGAAAAGCGAAAAGAGGATGTAATTAACTCTAGATAAGTAGAGAAATGTATAATATGAGTGTATAGAGAACCATTATTGTTACTATTAATCCATATAGAGATTCTATTTTGTTTTAGTTGTCAAAAAAAAATCCTTGAATGTAAGAGTGGATGGATAAGAAAAAGAAATGTAAACCAAGTCCAATTTTTCAAGGCCGTTGGGCTGAAAAATAAATAAATATCTATCTATAAGTAATATATTTTTCATTAATTCTTCTGCTCATGTATAGGCTTTAAATATTTTTGCCATAACCTCAAAAAATGAGGAAAAATCATGCACTGAGGCAAATAAATTTCAAAATAATGCCAGTGATGCAAATTTTCACTTGAAAAACATGTCGACAACTGTTAAGGATCAACCCTTGCCTGATATCAACTTATTTAACATAACTTTACCCAACATAACCTGACCCCACCTAACCTGAATTAACAGAAATTGATTGAACTACACGTAAAGCTCTGGAAGCATATTTTCCCAGTAGCAAATGTGTGTTACATCGAATGGGTCAACTCGAGCCTAACCTAGAAATAAATCTAACCTAGCCTAACCTAACCTAACCTAACGAAACACAATTAAACTGATTGTGTTGTCCCGTTGTGTTTGCGGTACAGTTTCATTCAGTTTCGGCTTAACCTACATAGAGGTTCAACCTATCCTAACCTAACAAAACCTGTCCTAACCTATCCGATTACACTGGCAACCCTGTTCTTGCGTACTTTCATATTTTGACATTAATAGCAGTAAATATCTGGAGTTTCGTAACCGCTTGTTGCTAGCATTATTCGCTTGTGTCTGTAACCAGGGCACCTCCACCTGGTGACGGTGGGCAACGGATCCACATTGGCTGAGTCCCTGGGTAAACGGCGTTCATGCCGTCATGGCAGACACAGGTAAAAAGTGTATTACGATGCAGGGAAAAACCCCAGTATCGGCATCTGGTCAGGGTGGGAAAGGGGGCTCTCCGACGTCGTCATCATGCAACTGTAGCTCTTCATCACTGGACCACTTGGTTGGTGTAGAGTCTCATGCTACAAGGAAAAAAACCGCGAGCATTTCTCAATCGCATGCCTGCAAGAATAGCTCAGATTCATTCTGTTACATTTGCAGTAAATATGAGGTGAGCAGTTTGCGAAAATCAATCGACGAGGAAGTGAAAAGCCTTTACGAAAAGTGTTTTGACCGTAAATTGCTGCACCAAGAAACAAAATGGGTTCCTCACGTCATTTGCAATTCCTGCAGACTTATGTTGTATCGTCTAAAAAATTCAAACAACGAAAAGTACCGCAAGTACTTTACACCAACCACATGGAAAACCCCCGTTATTGCGAAGGACTGCTACTTTTGCATGAATTTCATCAAAGGGTTCAACGCCAAAAATAAAAATAACATTTCGTACATTAATGTGTGCACAGTCACAAGAGCTTTAGAGATGATAGAATCGAAATTAGAAGTCAACGTCGTAGTGAAACCAGTGTTCGAATAGAAAAAATTTCTGATGATTCCGATGAAAATGACGAAAAAGATGACGAATATGGCGTGCATAAAATGAAATTGAAGGTTCCAATATTAGTGTCGCAACTAGAACTGAATGATTTTATTAGAGATCTTGGATTACCGAAAGACGGCACTGAATTTGCCGCTTTATTTCTAAAAAGAAGAAATATTCTAGAGCCAAAGACAAAAGTTTCATTCTATTGCGACAGGGACAAAGAATTCAGAAAGTTTTTCGTTAAAGACGAAGAGACGTCTTTAGTGTACCGCACTGACGTTAACGGACTAATGAACCACTTGAAGAAAATGTGTACAGAGACGAAGAATGGCGACTTTTCATTGATTCGTCAAAACGCAGCATTAAGGCTGTTTTACTGCATAACACGAATACTTACGCTCCTATC
>NC_046659.1:123227629-123228939 GCF_010883055.1 Belonocnema kinseyi | reverse complement strand
AATTAAACTGATTGTGTTGTCCCGTTGTGTTTGCGGTACCGTTTGAATCAGCTTGGGCTTAACCTGCAAAGAGGTCAAACCTATCCTAACCTAAAAAAAACTGACCTAACCTAACTTCACGTAACACAATTAAACTCATTGTGTTGTCCCGTTGTGTTTGCGGTACCGTTTCACTCAGCTTCGGCTTAACCTACATAGAGGTTTAACCTATCCTAACCTAACAAAACCTGACCTAAAATAACCTAGCCGAATGAAATTCAACCACACGTGTAGCTATGTAACCGTACGGGTCTCAGTTTTTAATGTGTGCTATATTTAATAGGTTAACTCGACCTTAACCTAAAAATGAATCTAACTTAACAGAACCTAACGAAATTTGGCTTAACGCAACACAACTTAACTTAAGTGTTCCCGTTGTAACACAGTAAAATTTATTTCATTGTACTACAGGTGGTTAAAAATTTAGACGCACATTACTCATTTGATGAAACTTATAACTACAAGTAGAATTGACCCCATTTCAATTAACCTGACAATGTTCGTATCAATTAAAATGTAGAACTGTAACTTAAACATGCAAATGAATAAGAATTTTATTCAACATTTTGTTCTCTCTGCTTTTCTTAGACTTAAGGGATATATTTATACTATCTTTCGTGTTTACATTTTATCTTGCTTTTTATCGTAATTAAATTGATTGATAGACCTACTTCAGTCTATTTTCTGCCTGCTATAACGTGTCCTTTTTTCTTCGAAGGAACGATTCAAAGGGTTACGCTTACGTTTAAGACCTACATTCGTTTCCCTTTTCAACATCCAGCAAAAATCAGCCATCATGACCTCGTCCCATCTGCCCTGATATCGTTGTTCCATCACTTTTATGTCTTCATGAAAAAGTTCCCCTTATTCTTCGCCGAAATCACCAACATTTTCTGGAAACTTATCCAGCTGGGAATCTAGAAAGTGAAGTTTTAAGTTCATCAAGCAGCCTAACTTTTTGCAGTTTTTTATCATTTTCGCAACAATATTCTCGGAGTTTGGACTTTTTTTGTTACCGAGGAAATTTGCGTTTACTGCTTTAAAACTTTCCCAAGCGTCCATTTCAATTTTCGTCATGTGGCTCACGAAATTAGTATCTCTTGTCAATATTCGAATCTGTGGTCCATCAAAGACTCCTTCTTTCAATTTAGCGTCTGCAACATTAGGGAATCAACGAGGCTTTGGTTGATGATATTATGAGAACCAGGTTTGAATGAATCTCTTAAAGGCCAATGTTTTTTGCTGTAATGATTGGCTCGATCTCTGTTATT
>NC_046659.1:123221179-123227529 GCF_010883055.1 Belonocnema kinseyi | reverse complement strand
AACCATGACGTGATGGGTGATTTTTGATACCGAATTTGAATTCAGCGCCCCAAAATCCATAGGAATACGTGTGCCTTATTACCAGATCCGCACACTTTTTTTTGTGTGGCTGTGTAATTTTGTTTGACTTTAACAAATAATAAAATAAATAATATGAGCAAAATAAATCACAAAAATATAAAGTTCGAACTGCTTTCAAAATGTATCTCAGAATTAAATTTTATTCATATTAAACTACATATTTTCATGACTTTTTCTTTTTTGAAATAATTAGTAATAGTTACTCTTATTTTTTCACATATTCTTTTTTGTTCATTTGCAAACAGCATCAAGTTTTTTATTATTTTTGCTTTTTCTTAATGCAATTCATTGAAAAAGATAGACCTACTTTTTGTGGTGCTATCTGTTGGCTTAATTTGACCGACATTTCCCCTCCGGATCGTAAGAAAACTATTACTACATACACATACACGGTCGAGGTTGGAGCTGAGCTCGACCGAAGAGCAGCCTTGCCCTTGCCACACCTTGTCTATAGCTTCGCCATGTCATGCCCATTAGTTTAAATAGCGCACTGAATTGCGCAGTGGGAGTTTTATAGCTATAGTAAGCTCTGGCTGTTTACATGGTTGTTTAGTTGCTGGAGACGTGTCACGACTCAGACGTCTGACGCAAGAAAGAATTCACTAAAGTTTTCAACGGTAAAAGGTATTTATTAAAAGAAAAAATAATCACTTTCCACAAATTAAACGATGGATGCATTTTCTCGCATAATTAACCTCGAAAATATGTTTTATTTGTAAACGAATGTTACTGCGTAATTAGTATGTCAGAAAGACCGGTGCGTTTATACCTGTCTCATTTTACCGACTTATGAGCCCCTCTATACAATACTTGTTGCTGGGCAAAAAAGTAATTATAAAGTTTATGATCTAACGGTATAAAATTGACAGTTTGTGTTGCCGGCCCAACCCGAAACGACCTTCAAACAAACCGCGGTGAAAAAACCCGTCAGGTGTGATGTCATGTTCGATATAAAAATAGAACAAAGTTCAAGTACTTATAAAATTTGTTTGGGATAAAAATAGCTTACGATAAATTTGGTCAAATGTCAACTTTGGTGATTAGTTTATCATATTTTGTTCCACAACAGTAACCATCAAAAACTGGTTTAATACACGTTTATTTTGATTACTTACGTGCGTCATACCATAAAAGGAATGGCTACAATTTTTTTACATCTTTTGTTATTCTTCGCACGTTTATGAAAAGATAAGTTTCTTTTTTTTTTTTTTTGTTAGTAAAATCCATTTTTTTTTAAAGAAAACGATTTTTTTTAATTTAATTTTTTTATTTTTCGGCCTTCTATTTTGACTCGTAATGCGTTTATAATATCTCAGGCTTATGTTTTATATTAACTGGGATTTTAAAAAAATTCATGAGCTTGCATGGTTTTGACAGCAGTCGCTTTTTAATGATCTGTGCCTCGAAAAATTTTGACTCTTCCAAATTTTGCTTATTGTGTTATCTAGAGCTTCATTCAATCTCGAATGTACTTTCTCATTTTTTTTAGAAGATTTTTTCTCTTCTGAAAAATTGATTGCGATGAACTTGCCTCAAAATCCTTCAGCTAGTAACCTATTTTATGTAGAGTTTAAAAAGAATTTGTCGTGCTTGTTAGAGTTATTATTATTAACATTTTCTTATAAATCAAAAGATCCAAACCTTTTTTTCTGTTTTTCATATTTCTGGGCGTACTACACAATGTTTATGCAATATCATAGTTACAAATTGTATATTCAAGGGCATGTAATTCATATACTCTTTCATAGACATGATATTATTCTTGCTTTTAAATTTTCCAGATTTTGTAACATGTTTATGTATTTAACTTGGAATTGTTTAAAATTTTTAAAATGCACCTACTTCGTAGGGTGGGTTAAAAATACAACATTGTTTGAAAAACGACAATGTTCAGTGTTGAAAATTTGTTATTTAAAAAAAAAAATAAAAAATGGCGTTAACGATATTAAAATGAAGTAAAATGTTTTTAATTTTTAGAAAAAACAAAATTTTCTGGTGGGTACACAAATTCTGGTAATTTTTTATATGTATAGTTTATTCTACTGCCGTACAAACTAAACAGGTACGTTTCTCCGATTTTACTAGAACTGAGAAATTCGAGAAAAACTTTTTGCCCAAACAACTCTAATATCGAATGAAATTCTGGAAAATTAACGTACACTATTCGAGTAAAAATATTTTGCAATGAAGCATGGATTTTTAAAACAACAATTTCACAGCCTCAAAATGAAAGAACAAAACTTACCTAACCGACCCTGTGTTTTCAGCGGCAGTTCCGAACTTACCCGAACGATTATCGCTAGTGTATACCCGAATATAGCCGGGACTTTTTCCCGTGGATTTCACACAAAGTTCTTTAGGTTCTTTTTCATGTATATGCTGAAGACGTATTATATTCCTTGTACACATTTTAGCTCACGCAGAGTGCTTTGCGTATTTTTTTATGTTGCATTTTTCAACTTTCTTGACTTTCTTCATTTATAAAGAATCGTTTTTTTTTTCAATAAATATTAAGAATTAATCATTTTTATTAACACTGCAGCTTTCTCTTACGAATCCGACAGTACTAAAAACTGATTTTTCAAAAAAATGTCACTTGTGTATCTCTTTAGTTTAGACGGAAGTGTACTGCAAATGCGAATACCAAATTTTTAATAGAAAAAATAATCATAACTTTGATTCAAGTTAAAATTGTTTAAAATAATCAAAAATGAAGTTCTTATTGATTTGATTAACTTTGATATAAAATTGTCTTCCCATATTAAAAAAACTTCCCTTTTTACTTTGAATATAAGATATTTGAAAATACAAATAAAAAAAAAACTTTAAAAAGAAAGTTGAAGCTTATACATTTTGAAACATGTTGAAAATGTGGGTACCGGAAACAAAAGTTGTTATCCAATGTAAAATTGGAACAAATACAAAATATATAGTAAATTCGAGAATAACTACATATTAAAAAAGAGAAGTTTTAAATTTAAATGCACAAAGTTAAATAATTAAAAATGGAATAGTCCAAGTTCTTTATAGGAGTGTTGAAACGTTTCAAACTAAACTAGTATATAGAATTTAAGTAAAACTGTCAAGTTAAAATATGTTTACGCTGGATCAATACAAACGAAGTATTTTTTAATCTAGAATATTTGAGGCGCTGAAACTTTAACTATTTTTAATAGGAGTTTAAGAGCATTGAAAAGCGTGTTTACTAATTAAATGCCAAATATTTGACGGAAATATTGAATTAACTTATATGAATACATATAAGTATCACGATTTTATTATTAACGATAGTATTTAAAAAAAGAGAAAATATTCTTGGTTATGTTTATGGAGCCCATTTTTCTTATACATCCGTAAATGAATTTCCAGCGTAAGTACATCCATTTTTAAAATATTTTCTTGAATGGCTAGAAATCATTTCAAAAAACAAACTATTTAAAATTGTTTAAAAGCAGAGTGGCTATCCACCCGGGAGAGAAATAATACACCGGTATATTATTTTCAAAATGTTTGGACTTTCTAGTAATTAAATGTTAAAGATTCAGAATATTTCTTGCAATATTTAAAATTGTACAATTTTAAAAGGTGAAAATGAGAGTGATTTTTTATTTTACAGAAATCACATATTGTAGTAAAAAAAACTATCCAGTCGTTTTAAATGTCTAATTTTTAAATTTTAGTTTTGAATGTGCAATTCTAAAACAGTTTAGTCTTTGAAGCCTTGAAACTAAAGTTTTTTCTGAAATTAATTTTTGGAGATTTCGAATGTTAAATTTCACAATATTGTAGTTTTAAATTTAGATATTCAAAACTTCAGGACCATTTCGATATTAAATATTCCCAAATTTCATATCAAAAGCCTTGTTGGTTAGATTTGAATTTGATTATCTTAGGTGTTTATAAACCAATTTCGTATGAAAATATTAAAACTGTAGAATTGCAAAAAATGAAATCATATAACCATACTGTTTTATATTCTTTATTTTAATTTTAAATGCAATATCTTAAAATTGTCCGATTTTTAGTTGAAGATTTAAACAAATAAATCATTTCAAATTGAAAAAGGTTTAATTCGAAAATTTCTAGAATGAATAATAATTCTAAAGGAACATTTGAACATAAGAAATAAAAAATGTAGTTTAAAATAAAAAAATGATAAAAATTAAGCTACATATCTGAAATTGATACATCAGTAACTGGATAATTTCAATACTTTTAAATGGTTATAATTATTTTAGAGTTTTTAATTTTCATGATGATCGCTAAATGCTTAATTCTTCCCATTCACAGATTTTATTTTACAATTAAAATCGAATTGGTTGAATTTTAGAAAGTAAAATTAGCAATGTAAAAACTATTAATTTTTAAGCGATTTAAATTTACTTCAAATAATTGAAATTTTAAAGGGCGTATAAAAAAGTTTTAATAATCTATTTTTGATGACCAAATTTTGCAATTTTAAATGAACTTCGCATTTGTTCAGTTTTAACGTTTCAAGGTAGAAATGTTTTCATTTTTAATGTTTCTCATTAAAAATTATTATTTATTTTGAATGTTTTTTTTAGAACTATGCAATTAATTTTTTCATTTTAGAAAAATTGGTTAAATCAGCTTTAATATTAAATGATAATTTTATTATGTAATAATAATTTAAAATTCTAAAATTTTAGAAGTTTTGACTTTGAAAGATTTAATTTAGTTTTCAATATTAAATTGTGAAATTGTAACCGTTTTAAATTTAATATTACTCATATTCAAAAGTTTTAATCCTTCTGAATTTTAAATGAGCCAATTTGCAATATTTGAATCCTAAATTATTTAATTTTTATGCACCTGAAGTTCTGAATGTTCAAAATAATGAAATATGTTTTCCCAATTCCGTTTTATCCACAAATGTTGATCCAACTACAATTACTATGTGGCAATATAGAATTATATTACCAACCTTTTTTCCGATGATGGGTTTGTTGCATAAAAGGTTCCTGAAAAATCAAATACACGTTGCAATAAAAGGACTTGTTTGAATTCTCATTTTTAATACAGTAACAAAAAAAAGTTAATTTAAATTTTAGCGTAGAAATAATTTTTCTTCCCTTCACGATTTTTGTTGTTGAAATTATCAACGTTTATTGACAAAAATATTTTTATAGTTCATTTACTGAATAATTGTCTACCTCAGTGCGATATTATAACAATAAATTTTAATTTTCTATTAACAAAATAATTTGTTTTGTATTCAAACAGGTTTGCGTTTAAACCTGTTAAATGTTGTGACTTTGAAATTGTCAGCTGACACATATCTATATAACCTCGAAAATAAATGTTTCCAATCAACTTTTCTTGTACCGGAGTCAGCAACGCGTCCTCTCGGAAGTGGACTTCTGTCTTATCTTTAAATGATAATTACGATTTCACCGAATGTTTTTTCGCTATTGTTGGTCATCTAATTATTTACTGCTACTCTTCAAAATAAAATAATACATTTCAAGTTTCTTTTGGTAATTTATTTTCCGCAATATAAATAAAAAATCGTATTAGCACTGTTTATAGTCTACAAAACCGTCCTGTTTTCGAAAGTTTTATCTAAAATCATACTAATTTCGTGATACTCCAAATCAAATTCAAATTGTTCAATTTTTAACGCCTCGACTTAGAAATGATACAATTCAACTTTTTCCCAATTAAATTGTCCAAAACCGTTCGTATATATTTTTTTAATTCCAGACGCTCACAATTTAAAATTATTGTTCAATGATTATTGTTTCAAAAATATTTAAAACCTTATAATTAGAAATTGGTTTAAAAATAGATTTTTAAATTTGTATATTTTTTTAGGAAATAGAAATCCAGAGTGTAAAAGTTCATGTTTAATCTTTCAGTCAGACTTTTTATATTTTCGTGAGTGGATTTACATAGACCGAAGTATATCCAATTTAAAAAAAAGAACTTTAATGGTCAGCAATAATTTTTAATTATTTAAAAATATCAAATTTATAATAAAAAGTTTTTTTTACGTAAAAATTAATGTTTAATCTTTCCCCTATTTTCTCCTTTTCGTTAAAAAATTATAATATTTCCTCTTTTTGAGCCCCTCTTGCTCTTGCAAGTTTTTAAGAAATTTAACGTCCAATAAAATATTTTTCGTGATCTAAAGAAATTACGGCTTGCTTGTGGTCATTAGAACTAAGGTCAAAAACTTTACATGTATTACGTAATTTTTGCTCAATACATTTTTTCATGAATTTAGTTCTCATCCAAAATTAACGCGG